>NW_027179477.1:0-35221 GCF_036669935.1 Montipora foliosa | reverse complement strand
GAAAAGAGAAGAGAATGTGAAGGTTGGTTGCTTGGTCATTTGTTCTGCTTTCACTTGATTATTTCTTCCCCAGAGGGAAGTGGGCCACGCTCGGAGGTAGTGCTATACCGAGGCAACCCGTGGCCGGGACGAGGCAAGCCTCTTTTCCACGGCCCAGTTCCAAAAATCAGTTTAATATATGAGCTGCTCGATGAGCAGCGTATCAGATATTAAGCTGATAAGAAAGAGATACTACACTTGATCTTAGCCAAAAGGCCGAGAAGCGATGCCCGTAAATGCTCACAGCGGACAAGGTGCTCCCAGTCTCATGGCCACGATATGGTGGTCCGATGACAAGCCGTGCGAAGGGAGGGATGCCCAAAGCCAACCTGAATGCGAGGCGCTCGCAACGATCGCCCTTGTACAGTGGGCAGCAGACCAGCATTGCATGGCACTTGCGTTGACGGCAAGAGGACAAATGCACATTGTGCTTGCTCTGACCTCGTTTTTATTTTCCCTTATAACAAAGTTAATTTTCACGGCGAATTACTTGTCTACGACCATACCACAGGGAAAACACCGGTTCTCGTCCGATCACCGAAGTTAAGCCCTGTCGGGCGGGGTTAGTACTTGGATGGGAGACCGCCTGGGAATACCCCGTGTTGTAGGCTTCCCTTTTTCCTTCTGTACACTTGATTATCTCAAAAAATCTCAGTTTCCTTTAATGAAAGAACATTCCAAACCAGGTTTTTTGAACACAACATGCCAACGATATGTCAAAGATGAGACATACAACAAAAACAAAATAGTTCACACGAGAAAGTGGAACTTGTATTCCCAAGGGAGCGCGTGCGCGCGAGATCTTATCAATCCAACGTTTATGACATGAAACGTATCTTTTCGTGTGAGCAAAGAACAGGATACGACAAGTAAAAAATGCATGCACTGTTATGCATTAGATGGAAGTTAACCTAGCCGGATGATATGCATACAACGAAGGCTACAACACTACAACATTGATCCTGCGAAAACGTGACTTACGTGACGTAGCGCACTTCAAAGTCTTACTGTTCCCTGCTCAACACGGACAGTACGTATTCAAAGGGCCGATAAGACACTATCCTGACCATGAAAGATTTACTTTTTATGATAACAATCCAATTAACTGATAACATAGAGAAACCACAAAGTGTTGGCCACAGAAATGTAACGCCAACTGATCTGGCGGGTCCTCAGTTACTCAATGCAAAACGGGCTCTCCAGAACGCAACATAACACAACGCAAAAGAAATCTATCGCGATGGAGCAGTACAAACACACATCCACTTACGTTTTCGAAACGATGCACGAGGATAAGAGCTCGACCCGCTGGCATTTTCTTGTCTCACTCGTCTATCGATGGAAATCGATGCGGCTGAAATAAACACGTCCTCTCGCTCTCTCTACGGCCAAGAATGAAAGAAATAAAATCACAGTTTTGCAGTGCACCAAGTACGGAACATTCACCTACAATTTCAGCAGTGGAATTCACAAATACAACTCACCTTCCTTAGTCCTTACACCGCCACCGCATCTCCTTCCCTGCCCTGCCTGAAACGTTACCAACAAACCTTCCCATTAGCCAACTTTGCCACCGGGGTTTGGTGCGGGGACTAGCGCGAACGCAGGTCCCCACTACCAGAAATTATACGCTCGAGTTACCCACATTTGGGGTAATCGCAAGGGTCAACCCAATCGAAGTGCAATGAAAGAGCCTCACCTTGAGAGGACTGCCTCCCTGATCACAGTGCCTCCGCGTCAGGTAAGTATGCCTTTTCAACCTCTCCGGAACCGCAAAACGCAACTTGTCTGCGCATACCATGTGGTAATGGGGGTCACGTGCTCCTCGTCCTGTCGTGTCGTGCTGTCCACTCGCTGCTATGCTACCTAGAAAAGAGAAGAGAATGTGAAGGTTGGTTGCTTGGTCATTTGTTCTGCTTTCACTTGATTATTTCTTCCCCAGAGGGAAGTGGGCCACGCTCGGAGGTAGTGCTATACCGAGGCAACCCGTGGCCGGGACGAGGCAAGCCTCTTTTCCACGGCCCAGTTCCAAAAATCAGTTTAATATATGAGCTGCTCGATGAGCAGCGGTATCAGATATTAAGCTGATAAGAACAGATACTACACTTGATCTTAGCCAAAAGGCCGAGAAGCGATGCCCGTAAATGCTCACAGCGGACAAGGTGCTCCCAGTCTCATGGCCACGAGATATGGTGGTCCGATTACAATCCGTGCCAAGGAAGGAAATGCCCAAAGCCAACCTGAAAGCGAGGCGCACACAACGATCGCCCTTGTACAGTGGGCAGCAGGACCAGCATTGCATGGCACTGCGTTGACGGCAAGAGGACAAATGCACATTGTGCTTGCTCTGACCTCGTTTTTATTTTCCCTTATAACAAAGTTAATTTTCACGGCGAAATACTTGTCTACGACCATACCACAGGGAAAACACCGGTTCTCGTCGATCACCGAAGTTAAGCCCTGTCGGGCGGGGTTAGTACTTGGATGGGAGACCGCCTGGGAATACCCCGTGTGTAGGCTTCCCTTTTTCCTTCTGTACACTTGATTATCTCAAAAAATCTCAGTTTCCTTTAATGAAAGAACATTCCAAACCAGGTTTTTTGAACACAACATGCCAACGATATGTCAAAGATGAGACATACAACAAAAACAAAAATAGTTCACACGAGAAAGTGGGAACTTGTATTCCCAAGGGAGCGCGTGCGCGCGAGATCTTATCAATCCAACGTTTATGACATGAAACGTATCTTTTCGTGTGAGCAAAGAACAGGATACGACAAGTAAAAAAATGCATGCACTGTTATGCATTAGATGGAAGTTAACCTAGCCCGGATGATATGCATACAACGAAGGCTACAACACTACAACATTGATCCTGCGAAAAACGTGACTTACGTGACGTAGCGCACTTCAAAGTCTTACTGTTCCCTGCTCAACACGGACAGTACGTATTCAAAGGGCCGATAAGACACTATCCTGACCATGAAAGATTTCTTTTTATGATAACAATCCAATTAACTGATAACATAGAGAAACCACAAAGTGTTGGCCACAGAAATGTAACGCCAACTGATCTGGCGGGTCCTCAGTTACTCAATGCAAAACGGGCTCTCCAGAACGCAACATAACACAACGCAAAAAGAAATCTATCGCGATGGAGCAGTACAAACACCACATCCACTTACGTTTTCGAAACGATGCACGAGGATAAGAGCTCGACCCGCTGGCATTTTCTTGTCTCACTCGTCTATCGATGGAAATCGATGCGGCTGAAATAAACCCGTCCTCTCGCTCTCTCTACGGCCAAGAATGAAAGAAATAAAATCACAGTTTTGCAGTGCACCAAGTACGGAACATTCACCTACAATTTCAGCAGTGGAATTCACAAATACAACTCACCTTCCTTAGTCCCTTACACCGCCACCGCATCTCTTCCCTGCCCTGCCTGAAAACGTTACCAACAAACCTTCCCATAGCCAACTTTGCCACCGGGGTTTTGGTGCGGGGACTAGCGCGAACGCAGGTCCCCACTACCAGAAATTATACGCTCGAGTTACCCACATTTGGGGTAATCGCAAGGGTCAAACCCAATCGAAGTGCAATGAAAGAGCCTCACCTTGAGAGGACTGCCTCCCTGATCACAGTGTGCCTCCCGCGTCAGGTAAGTATGCCTTTTCAACCCTCTCGTGAAACCGCAAAACGCAACTTGTCTGCGCATACCATGTGGTAATGGGGGTCACGTGCTCCTCGTCCTGTCGTGTCGTGCTGTCCACTCGCTGCTATGCTACCTAGAAAAGAGAAGAGAATGTGAAGGTTGGTTGCTTGGTCATTTGTTCTGCTTTCACTTGATTATTTCTTCCCCAGAGGGAAGTGGGCCACGCTCGGAGGTAGTGCTATACCGAGGCAACCCGTGGCCGGGACGAGGCAAGCCTCTTTTCCACGGCCCAGTTCCAAAAATCAGTTTAATATATGAGCTGCTCGATGAGCAGCGTATCAGATATTAAGCTGATAAGAACAGATACTACACTTGATCTTAGCCAAAAGGCCGAGAAGGATGCCCGTAAATGCTCACAGCGGACAAGGTGCTCCCAGTATCATGGCCACGAGATATGGTGGTCCGATTACAATCCGTGCCAAGGAAGGAATGCCCAAAGCCAACCTGAAAGCGAGGCGCACACAACGATCGCCCTTGTACAGTGGGCAGCAGGACCAGCATTGCATGGCACTTGCGTTGACGGCAAGAGGACAAATGCACATTGTGCTTGCTCTGACCTCGTTTTTATTTTCCCTTATAACAAAGTTAATTTTCACGGCGAATTACTTGTCTACGACCATACCACAGGGAAAACACCGGTTCTCGTCCGATCACCGAAGTTAAGCCCTGTCGGGCGGGGTTAGTACTTGGATGGGAGACCGCCTGGGAATACCCCGTGTTGTAGGCTTCCCTTTTTCCTTCTGTACACTTGATTATCTCAAAAAATCTCAGTTTCCTTTAATGAAAGAACATTCCAAACCAGGTTTTTTGAACACAACATGCCAACGATATGTCAAAGATGAGACATACAACAAAAACAAAATAGTTCACACGAGAAAGTGGAACTTGTATTCCCAAGGGAGCGCGTGCGCGCGAGATCTTATCAATCCAACGTTTATGACATGAAACGTATCTTTTCGTGTGAGCAAAGAACAGGATACGACAAGTAAAAAATGCATGCACTGTTATGCATTAGATGGAAGTTAACCTAGCCCGGATGATATGCATACAACGAAGGCTACAACACTACAACATTGATCCTGCGAAAACGTGACTTACGTGACGTAGCGCACTTCAAAGTCTTACTGTTCCCTGCTCAACACGGACAGTACGTATTCAAAGGGCCGATAAGACACTATCCTGACCATGAAAGATTTACTTTTTATGATAACAATCCAATTAACTGATAACATAGAGAAACCACAAAGTGTTGGCCACAGAAATGTAACGCCAACTGATCTGGCGGGTCCTCAGTTACTCAATGCAAAACGGGCTCTCCAGAACGCAACAAACCACAACGCAAAAGAAATCTATCGCGATGGAGCAGTACAAACACACATCCACTTACGTTTTCGAAACGATGCACGAGGATAAGAGCTCGACCCGCTGGCATTTTCTTGTCTCACTCGTCTATCGATGGAAATCGATGCGGCTGAAATAAACACGTCCTCTCGCTCTCTATACGGCCAAGAATGAAAGAAATAAAATCACAGTTTTGCAGTGCACCAAGTACGGAACATTCACCTACAATTTCAGCAGTGGAATTCACAAATACAACTCACCTTCCTTAGTCCTTACACCGCCACCGCATCTCCTTCCCTGCCCTGCCTGAAACGTTACCAACAAACCTTCCCATTAGCCAACTTTGCCACCGGGGTTTGGTGCGGGGACTAGCGCGAACGCAGGTCCCCACTACCAGAAATTATACGCTCGAGTTACCCACATTTGGGGTAATCGCAAGGGTCAACCCAATCGAAGTGCAATGAAAGAGCCTCACCTTGAGAGGACTGCCTCCCTGATCACAGTGCCTCCCGCGTCAGGTAAGTATGCCTTTTCAACCTCTCCGGAACCGCAAAACGCAACTTGTCTGCGCATACCATGTGGTAATGGGGGTCACGTGCTCCTCGTCCTGTCGTGTCGTGCTGTCCACTCGCTGCTATGCTACCTAGAAAAGAGAAGAGAATGTGAAGGTTGGTTGCTTGGTCATTTGTTCTGCTTTCACTTGATTATTTCTTCCCCAGAGGGAAGTGGGCCACGCTCGGAGGTAGTGCTATACCGAGGCAACCCGTGGCCGGGACGAGGCAAGCCTCTTTTCCACGGCCCAGTTCCAAAAATCAGTTTAATATATGAGCTGCTCGATGAGCAGCGTATCAGATATTAAGCTGATAAGAACAGATACTACACTTGATCTTAGCCAAAAGGCCGAGAAGCGATGCCCGTAAATGCTCACAGCGGACAAGGTGCTCCCAGTCTCATGGCCACGAGATATGGTGGTCCGATTACAATCCGTGCCAAGGAAGGAATGCCCAAAGCCAACCTGAAAGCGAGGCGCACACAACGATCGCCCTTGTACAGTGGGCAGCAGGACCAGCATTGCATGGCACTTGCGTTGACGGCAAGAGGACAAATGCACATTGTGCTTGCTCTGACCTCGTTTTTATTTTCCCTTATAACAAAGTTAATTTTCACGGCGAATTACTTGTCTACGACCATACCACAGGGAAAACACCGGTTCTCGTCCGATCACCGAAGTTAAGCCCTGTCGGGCGGGGTTAGTACTTGGATGGGAGACCGCCTGGGAATACCCCGTGTTGTAGGCTCCCTTTTTCCTTCTGTACACTTGATTATCTCAAAAAATCTCAGTTTCCTTTAATGAAAGAACATTCCAAACCAGGTTTTTTGAACACAACATGCCAACGATATGTCAAAGATGAGACATACAACAAAAACAAAATAGTTCACACGAGAAAGTGGAACTTGTATTCCCAAGGGAGCGCGTGCGCGCGAGATCTTATCAATCCAACGTTTATGACATGAAACGTATCTTTTCGTGTGAGCAAAGAACAGGATACGACAAGTAAAAAAATGCATGCACTGTTATGCATTAGATGGAAGTTAACCTAGCCCGGATGATATGCATACAACGAAGGCTACAACACTACAACATTGATCCTGCGAAAACGTGACTTACGTGACGTAGCGCACTTCAAAGTCTTACTGTTCCCTGCTCAACACGGACAGTACGTATTCAAAGGGCCGATAAAGACACTATCCTGACCATGAAAGATTTACTTTTTATGATAACAATCCAATTAACTGATAACATAGAGAAACCACAAAGTGTTGGCCACAGAAATGTAACGCCAACTGATCTGGCGGGTCCTCAGTTACTCAATGCAAAACGGGCTCTCCAGAACGCAACATAACACAACGCAAAAGAAATCTATCGCGATGGAGCAGTACAAACACACATCCACTTACGTTTTCGAAACGATGCACGAGGATAAGAGCTCGACCCGCTGGCATTTTCTTGTCTCACTCGTCTATCGATGGAAATCGATGCGGCTGAAATAAACACGTCCTCTCGCTCTCTCTACGGCCAGAAATGAAAGAAATAAAATCACAGTTTTGCAGTGCACCAAGTACGGAACATTCACCTACAATTTCAGCAGTGGAATTCACAAATACAACTCACCTTCCTTAGTCCTTACACCGCCACCGCATCTCCTTCCCTGCCCTGCCTGAAACGTTACCAACAAACCTTCCCATTAGCCAACTTTGCCACCGGGGTTTGGTGCGGGGACTAGCGCGAACGCAGGTCCCCACTACCAGAATTATACGCTCGAGTTACCCACATTTGGGTAATCGCAAGGGTCAACCCAATCGAAGTGCAATGAAAGAGCCTCACCTTGAGAGGACTGCCTCCCTGATCACAGTGCCTCCCGCGTCAGGTAAGTATGCCTTTCCAACCTCTCCGGAACCGCAAAACGCAACTTGTCTGCGCATACCATGTGGTAATGGGGGTCACGTGCTCCTCGTCCTGTCGTGTCGTGCTGTCCACTCGCTGCTATGCTACCTAGAAAAGAGAAGAGAATGTGAAGGTTGGTTGCTTGGTCATTTGTTCTGCTTTCACTTGATTATTTCTTCCCCAGAGGGAAGTGGCCACGCTCGGAGGTAGTGCTATACCGAGGCAACCCGTGGCCGGGACGAGGCAAGCCTCTTTTCCACGGCCCAGTTCCAAAAATCAGTTTAATATATGAGCTGCTCGATGAGCAGCGTATCAGATATTAAGCTGATAAGAACAGATACTACACTTGATCTTAGCCAAAAGGCCGAGAAGCGATGCCCGTAAATGCTCACAGCGGACAAGGTGCTCCCAGTCTCATGGCCACGAGATATGGTGGTCCGATTACAATCCGTGCCAAGGAAGGAATGCCCAAAGCCAACCTGAAAGCGAGGCGCACACAACGATCGCCCTTGTACAGTGGGCAGCAGGACCAGCATTGCATGGCACTTGCGTTGACGGCAAGAGGACAAATGCACATTGTGCTTGCTCTGACCTCGTTTTTATTTTCCCTTATAACAAAGTTAATTTTCACGGCGAATTACTTGTCTACGACCATACCACAGGGAAAACACCGGTTCTCGTCCGATCACCGAAGTTAAGCCCTGTCGGGCGGGGTTAGTACTTGGATGGGAGACCGCCTGGGAATACCCCGTGTTGTAGGCTTCCCTTTTTCCTTCTGTACACTTGATTATCTCAAAAATCTCAGTTTCCTTTAATGAAAGAACATTCCAAACCAGGTTTTTTGAACACAACATGCCAACGATATGTCAAAGATGAGACATACAACAAAAACAAAATAGTTCACACGAGAAAGTGGAACTTGTATTCCCAAGGGAGCGCGTGCGCGCGAGATCTTATCAATCCAACGTTTATGACATGAAACGTATCTTTTCGTGTGAGCAAAGAACAGGATACGACAAGTAAAAAAGGCATGCACTGTTATGCATTAGATGGAAGTTAACCTAGCCCGGATGATATGCATACAACGAAGGCTACAACACTACAACATTGATCCTGCGAAAACGTGACTTACGTGACGTAGCGCACTTCAAAGTCTTACTGTTCCCTGCTCAACACGGACAGTACGTATTCAAAGGGCCGATAAGACACTATCCTGACCATGAAAGATTTACTTTTTATGATAACAATCCAATTAACTTATAAAATATAGAAACCACAAAGTGTTGGCCACAGAAATGTAACGCCAACTGATCTGGCGGGTCCTCAGTTACTCAATGCAAAACGGGCTCTCCAGAACGCAACATAACACAACGCAAAAGAAATCTATCGCGATGGAGCAGTACAAACACACATCCACTTACGTTTTCGAAACGATGCACGAGGATAAGAGCTCGACCCGCTGGCATTTTCTTGTCTCACTCGTCTATCGATGGAAATCGATGCGGCTGAAATAAACACGTCCTCTCGCTCTCTCGACGGCCAAGAATGAAAGAAATAAAATCACAGTTTTGCAGTGCACCAAGTACGGAACATTCACCTACAATTTCAGCAGTGGAATTCACAAATACAACTCACCTTCCTTAGACATTACACCGCCACCGCATCTCCTACACTGCCCTGCCTGAAAACGTTACCAACAAACCTTCCCATTAGCCAACTTTGCCACCGGGGTTTGGTGCGGGGACTAGCGCGAACGCAGGTCCCCACTACCAGAAATTATACGCTCGAGTTACCCACATTTGGGGTAATCGCAAGGGTCAACCCAATCGAAGTGCAATGAAAGAGCCTCACCTTGAGAGGACTGCCTCCCTGATCACAGTGCCTCCCGCGTCAGGTAAGTATGCCTTTTCAACCTCTCCGGAACCGCAAAACGCAACTTGTCTGCGCATAACTTGTTGTATTGGGGGTCACGTGCTCCTGGTCCTGTCGTGTCGTGCTGTCCACTCGCTGCTATGCTACCTAGAAAAGAGAGAGAGAAGTTGTGAAGGTTGGTTGCTTGGTCATTGTTCTGCTTTCACTTGATTTATTTCTTCCCCAGAGGGATAAAGGGCGGCCACGCTCGGAGGTAGTGCTATACCGAGGCACCACCGTGGCCGGGACGAGGCAATGACCTCTTTGCCACGCCACAGTTCCAAACATCAGTTTAATATATTGAGCTGCTCGATTGAGCAGCGTACCAGATATTAAGCGGATAAGAGAAGATACTACACATTGATCTTAGCCAATAAGGCCGAGAAGCGATGCCCGTAAATGCTCACAGCGGACAAGGTGATCCCAGTCTCATGGCCACGAGATATGGTGGTCCGATTACAATCCGTGCCAAGGAAGGAATGCCCCAAAGCCAACCTGAAAGCGAGGCGCAACACACCGATCGCCGCTGTACAGTGGGCAGCAGGACCAGCATTGCATGGCACTTGCGTTGACGGCAAGAGGACAAATGCACATTGTGCTTGCTCTGACCTCGTTTTTATTTTCCCTTATAACAAAGTTAATTTTCACGGCGAATTACTTGTCTACGACCATACCACAGGGAAAACACCGGTTCTCGTCCGATCACCGAAGTTAAGCCCTGTCGGGCGGGGTTAGTACTTGGATGGGAGACCGCCTGGGAATACCCCGTGTTGTAGGCTTCCCTTTTTCCTTCTGTACACTTGATTATCTCAAAAAATCTCAGTTTCCTTTAATGAAAGAACATTCCAAACCAGGTTTTTTGAACACAACATGCCAACGATATGTCAAAGATGAGACATACAACAAAAACAAAATAGTTCACACGAGAAAGTGGAACTTGTATTCCCAAGGGAGCGCGTGCGCGCGAGATCTTATCAATCCAACGTTTATGACATGAAACGTATCTTTTCGTGTGAGCAAAGAACAGGATACGACAAGTAAAAAATGCATGCACTGTTATGCATTAGATGGAAGTTAACCTAGCCCGGATGATATGCATACAACGAAGGCTACAACACTACAACATTGATCCTGCGAAAACGTGACTTACGTGACGTAGCGCACTTCAAAGTCTTACTGTTCCCTGCTCAACACGGACAGTACGTATTCAAAGGGCCGATAAGACACTATCCTGACCATGAAAGATTTACTTTTTATGATAACAATCCAATTAACTGATAACATAGAGAAACCACAAAGTGTTGGCCACAGAAATGTAACGCCAACTGATCTGGCGGGTCCTCAGTTACTCAATGCAAAACGGGCTCTCCAGAACGCAACATAACACAACGCAAAAGAAATCTATCGCGATGGAGCAGTACAAACACACATCCACTTACGTTTTCGAAACGATGCACGAGGATAAGAGCTCGACCCGCTGGCATTTTCTTGTCTCACTCGTCTATCGATGGAAATCGATGCGGCTGAAATAAACACGTCCTCTCGCTCTCTCTACGGCCAAGAATGAAAGAAATAAAATCACAGTTTTGCAGTGCACCAAGTACGGAACATTCACCTACAATTTCAGCAGTGGAATTCACAAATACAACTCACCTTCCTTAGTCCTTACACCGCCACCGCATCTCCTTCCCTGCCCTGCCTGAAACGTTACCAACAAACCTTCCCATTAGCCAACTTTGCCACCGGGGTTTGGTGCGGGGACTAGCGCGAACGCAGGTCCCCACTACCAGAAATTATACGCTCGAGTTACCCACATTTGGGGTAATCGCAAGGGTCAACCCAATCGAAGTGCAATGAAAGAGCCTCACCTTGAGAGGACTGCCTCCCTGATCACAGTGCCTCCCGCGTCAGGTAAGTATGCCTTTTCAACCTCTCCGGAACCGCAAAACGCAACTTGTCTGCGCATACCATGTGGTAATGGGGGTCACGTGCTCCTCGTCCTGTCGTGTCGTGCTGTCCACTCGCTGCTATGCTACCTAGAAAAGAGAAGAGAATGTGAAGGTTGGTTGCTTGGTCATTTGTTCTGCTTTCACTTGATTATTTCTTCCCCAGAGGGAAGTGGGCCACGCTCGGAGGTAGTGCTATACCGAGGCAACCCGTGGCCGGGACGAGGCAAGCCTCTTTTCCACGGCCCAGTTCCAAAAATCAGTTTAATATATGAGCTGCTCGATGAGCAGCGGTATCAGATATTAAGCTGATAAGAACAGATACTACACTTGATCTTAGCCAAAAGGCCGAGAAGCGATGCCCGTAAATGCTCACAGCGGACAAGGTGCTCCCAGTCTCATGGCCACGAGATATGGTGGTCCGATTACAATCCGTGCCAAGGAAGGAATGCCCAAAGCCAACCTGAAAGCGAGGCGCACACAACGATCGCCCTTGTACAGTGGGCAGCAGGACCAGCATTGCATGGCACTTGCGTTGACGGCAAGAGGACAAATGCACATTGTGCTTGCTCTGACCTCGTTTTATTTTCCCTTATAACAAAGTTAATTTTCACGGCGAATTACTTGTCTACGACCATACCACAGGGAAAACACCGGTTCTCGTCCGATCACCGAAGTTAAGCCCTGTCGGGCGGGGTTAGTACTTGGATGGGAGACCGCCTGGGAATACCCCGTGTTGTAGGCTTCCCTTTTTCCTTCTGTACACTTGATTATCTCAAAAAATCTCAGTTTCCTTTAATGAAAGAACATTCCAAACCAGGTTTTTTGAACACAAACATGCCAACGATATGTCAAAGATGAGACATACAACAAAAACAAAATAGTTCACACGAGAAAGTGGGAACTTGTATTCCCAAGGGAGCGCGTGCGCGCGAGATCTTATCAATCCAACGTTTATGACATGAAACGTATCTTTTCGTGTGAGCAAAGAACAGGATACGACAAGTAAAAAATGCATGCACTGTTATGCATTAGATGGAAGTTAACCTAGCCCGGATGATATGCATACAACGAAGGCTACAACACTACAACATTGATCCTGCGAAAACGTGACTTACGTGACGTAGCGCACTTCAAAGTCTTACTGTTCCCTGCTCAACACGGACAGTACGTATTCAAAGGGCCGATAAGACACTATCCTGACCATGAAAGATTTACTTTTTATGATAACAATCCAATTAACTGATAACATAGAGAAACCACAAAGTGTTGGCCACAGAAATGTAACGCCAACTGATCTGGCGGGTCCTCAGTTACTCAATGCAAAACGGGCTCTCCAGAACGCAACATAACACAACGCAAAAGAAATCTATCGCGATGGAGCAGTACAAACACACATCCACTTACGTTTTCGAAACGATGCACGAGGATAAGAGCTCGACCCGCTGGCATTTTCTTGTCTCACTCGTCTATCGATGGAAATCGATGCGGCTGAAATAAACACGTCCTCTCGCTCTCTCTACGGCAAGAATGAAAGAAATAAAATCACAGTTTTGCAGTGCACCAAGTACGGAACATTCACCTACAATTTCAGCAGTGGAATTCACAAATACAACTCACCTTCCTTAGTCCTTACACCGCCACCGCATCTCCTTCCCTGCCCTGCCTGAAACGTTACCAACAAACCTTCCCATTAGCCAACTTTGCCACCGGGGTTTGGTGCGGGGACTAGCGCGAACGCAGTCCCCACTACCAGAAATTATACGCTCGAGTTACCCACATTTGGGGTAATCGCAAGGGTCAACCCAATCGAAGTGCAATGAAAGAGCCTCACCTTGAGAGGACTGCCTCCCTGATCACAGTGCCTCCCGCGTCAGGTAAGTATGCCTTTTCAACCTCTCCGGAACCGCAAAACGCAACTTGTCTGCGCATACCATGTGGTAATGGGGGTCACGTGCTCCTCGTCCTGTCGTGTCGTGCTGTCCACTCGCTGCTATGCTACCTAGAAAAGAGAAGAGAATGTGAAGGTTGGTTGCTTGGTCATTTGTTCTGCTTTCACTTGATTATTTCTTCCCCAGAGGGAAGTGGGCCACGCTCGGAGGTAGTGCTATACCGAGGCAACCCGTGGCCGGGACGAGGCAAGCCTCTTTTCCACGGCCCAGTTCCAAAAATCAGTTTAATATATGAGCTGCTCGATGAGCAGCGTATCAGATATTAAGCTGATAAGAACAGATACTACACTTGATCTTAGCCAAAAGGCCGAGAAGCGATGCCCGTAAATGCCACAGCGGACAAGGTGCTCCCAGTCTCATGGCCACGAGATATGGTGGTCCGATTACAATCCGTGCCAAGGAAGGAATGCCCAAAGCCAACCTGAAAGCGAGGCGCACACAACGATCGCCCTTGTACAGTGGGCAGCAGGACCAGCATTGCATGGCACTTGCGTTGACGGCAAGAGGACAAATGCACATTGTGCTTGCTCTGACCTCGTTTTTATTTTCCCTTATAACAAAGTTAATTTTTCACGGCGAATTACTTGTCTACGACCATACCACAGGGAAAACACCGGTTCTCGTCCGATCACCGAAGTTAAGCCCTGTCGGGCGGGGTTAGTACTTGGATGGGAGACCGCCTGGGAATACCCCGTGTGTTGTAGGCTTCCCTTTTTCCTTCTGTACACTTGATTATCTCAAAAATCTCAGTTTCCTTTAATGAAAGAACATTCCAAACCAGGTTTTTTGAACACAACATGCCAACGATATGTCAAAGATGAGACATACAACAAAAACAAAATAGTTCACACGAGAAAGTGGAACTTGTATTCCCAAGGGAGCGCGTGCGCGCGAGATCTTATCAATCCAACGTTTATGACATGAAACGTATCTTTTCGTGTGAGCAAAGAACAGGATACGACAAGTAAAAAATGCATGCACTGTTATGCATTAGATGGAAGTTAACCTAGCCCGGATGATATGCATACAACGAAGGCTACAACACTACAACATTGATCCTGCGAAAACGTGACTTACGTGACGTAGCGCACTTCAAAGTCTTACTGTTCCCTGCTCAACACGGACAGTACGTATTCAAAGGGCCGATAAGACACTATCCTGACCATGAAAGATTTACTTTTTATGATAACAATCCAATTAACTGATAACATAGAGAAACCACAAAGTGTTGGCCACAGAAATGTAACGCCAACTGATCTGGCGGGTCCTCAGTTACTCAATGCAAAACGGGCTCTCCAGAACGCAACATAACACAACGCAAAAGAAATCTATCGCGATGGAGCAGTACAAACACACATCCACTTACGTTTTCGAAACGATGCACGAGGATAAGAGCTCGACCCGCTGGCATTTTCTTGTCTCACTCGTCTATCGATGGAAATCGATGCGGCTGAAATAAACACGTCCTCTCGCTCTCTCTCTACGGCCAAGAATGAAAGAAATAAAATCACAGTTTTGCAGTGCACCAAGTACGGAACATTCACCTACAATTTCAGCAGTGGAATTCACAAATACAACTCACCTTCCTTAGTCCTTACACCGCCACCGCATCTCCTTCCCTGCCCTGCCTGAAACGTTACCAACAAACCTTCCCATTAGCCAACTTGCCACCGGGGTTTGGTGCGGGGACTAGCGCGAACGCAGGTCCCCACTACCAGAAATTATACGCTCGAGTTACCCACATTTGGGGTAATCGCAAGGGTCAACCCAATCGAAGTGCAATGAAAGAGCCTCACCTTGAGAGGACTGCCTCCCTGATCACAGTGCCTCCCGCGTCAGGTAAGTATGCCTTTTCAACCTCTCCGGAACCGCAAAACGCAACTTGTCTGCGCATACCATGTGGTAATGGGGGTCACGTGCTCCTCGTCCTGTCGTGTCGTGCTGTCCACTCGCTGCTATGCTACCTAGAAAAGAGAAGAGAATGTGAAGGTTGGTTGCTTGGTCATTTGTTCTGCTTTCACTTGATTATTTCTTCCCCAGAGGGAAGTGGGCCACGCTCGGAGGTAGTGCTATACCGAGGCAACCCGTGGCCGGGACGAGGCAAGCTCTTTTCCACGGCCCAGTTCCAAAAATCAGTTTAATATATGAGCTGCTCGATGAGCAGCGTATCAGATATTAAGCTGATAAGAACAGATACTACACTTGATCTTAGCCAAAAGGCCGAGAAGGATGCCCGTAAATGCTCACAGCGGACAAGGTGCTCCCAGTCTCATGGCCACGAGATATGGTGGTCCGATTACAATCCGTGCCAAGGAAGGAATGCCCAAAGCCAACCTGAAAGCGAGGCGCACACAACGATCGCCCTTGTACAGTGGGCAGCAGGACCAGCATTGCATGGCACTTGCGTTGACGGCAAGAGGACAAATGCACATTGTGCTTGCTCTGACCTCGTTTTATTTTCCCTTATAACAAAGTTAATTTTCACGGCGAATTACTTGTCTACGACCATACCACAGGGAAAACACCGGTTCTCGTCCGATCACCGAAGTTAAGCCCTGTCGGGCGGGGTTAGTACTTGGATGGGAGACCGCCTGGGAATACCCCGTGTTGTAGGCTTCCCTTTTTCCTTCTGTACACTTGATTATCTCAAAAAATCTCAGTTTCCTTTAATGAAAGAACATTCCAAACCAGGTTTTTTGAACACAACATGCCAACGATATGTCAAAGATGAGACATACAACAAAAACAAAATAGTTCACACGAGAAAGTGGAACTTGTATTCCCAAGGGAGCGCGTGCGCGCGAGATCTTATCAATCCAACGTTTATGACATGAAACGTATCTTTTCGTGTGAGCAAAGAACAGGATACGACAAGTAAAAAATGCATGCACTGTTATGCATTAGATGGAAGTTAACCTAGCCCGGATGATATGCATACAACGAAGGCTACAACACTACAACATTGATCCTGCGAAAACGTGACTTACGTGACGTAGCGCACTTCAAAGTCTTACTGTTCCCTGCTCAACACGGACAGTACGTATTCAAAGGGCCGATAAGACACTATCCTGACCATGAAAGATTTACTTTTTATGATAACAATCCAATTAACTGATAACATAGAGAAACCACAAAGTGTTGGCCACAGAAATGTAACGCCAACTGATCTGGCGGGTCCTCAGTTACTCAATGCAAAACGGGCTCTCCAGAACGCAACATAACACAACGCAAAAGAAATCTATCGCGATGGAGCAGTACAAACACACATCCACTTACGTTTTCGAAACGATGCACGAGGATAAGAGCTCGACCCGCTGGCATTTTCTTGTCTCACTCGTCTATCGATGGAAATCGATGCGGCTGAAATAAACACGTCCTCTCGCTCTCTCTACGGCCAAGAATGAAAGAAATAAAATCACAGTTTTGCAGTGCACCAAGTACGGAACATTCACCTACAATTTCAGCAGTGGAATTCACAAATACAACTCACCTTCCTTAGTCCTTACACCGCCACCGCATCTCCTTCCCTGCCCTGCCTGAAACGTTACCAACAAACCTTCCCATTAGCCAACTTTGCCACCGGGTTTGGTGCGGGGACTAGCGCGAACGCAGGTCCCCACTACCAGAAATTATACGCTCGAGTTACCCACATTTGGGGTAATCGCAAGGGTCAACCCAATCGAAGTGCAATGAAAGAGCCTCACCTTGAGAGGACTGCCTCCCTGATCACAGTGCCTCCCGCGTCAGGTAAGTATGCCTTTTCAACCTCTCCGGAACCGCAAAACGCAACTTGTCTGCGCATACCATGTGGTAATGGGGGTCACGTGCTCCTCGTCCTGTCGTGTCGTGCTGTCCACTCGCTGCTATGCTACCTAGAAAAGAGAAGAGAATGTGAAGGTTGGTTGCTTGGTCATTTGTTCTGCTTTCACTTGATTATTTCTTCCCCAGAGGGAAGTGGGCCACGCTCGGAGGTAGTGCTATACCGAGGCAACCCGTGGCCGGGACGAGGCAAGCCTCTTTTCCACGGCCCAGTTCCAAAAATCAGTTTAATATATGAGCTGCTCGATGAGCAGCGGTGAATGGCAGACCAAAGGTCACCAGTCGACAGACTCATCCAACGCCTGAGGCATTGGTCACCAGTATTAGGCGACAGAGGCGAAATAAAACTAAGCAAATCAGGTGGTACAGAGGGTGAATTAAGCAGGTGGCCCGAAGCGAAAAACGAGCTTGTTGGAAACATAGAGGCGATGACTCCATCCGCCCCCCACTGGCGGGCAAAATAACGTCGACGTCTCCGGGTTGAAAAACGCTTGAAGAGCAAGGGGAGGTGGAACTTGACACGGGCCTTTGCTCCCTCAATGACGGCGAGGGCCCCAGGTTGACAGAACGAAAGCGGTAGTCATTGCGGGCCAGCCAGATGTGAAACTTACAGGCACACAACAGGTAACTGAAGACTTTGGGCACTGCGTGAAGCTCAGTGGAATTGAAACCAAAAAGTAAATGGCGACGCTCAAGCACAGGACACATAGGCGAGAAATGAAAAAGGAGGGACTGTAGCCAACCAACAACACTTTGAGCAAGGGGACACACAAAGAGCAAATGCGACAGTGACTCGACGACAGGACCACAAAAACAAGCGGAGGAGACAGATAAACCAAAAGAGAGAAGACGCTCAGCAGTGTAAATCACACCATGAGCTACCTTCCAGGAGAAATCAACAACAAAGCGGTCAAAATCAAAGAAGTGGAACTGGCGCCACGTATCATACCAGTAAAGGTCCCCAAAGGAGGGAAAGAACTTAACTACACAGTGCGGTGTGACAGAGGAACAGGATAAAAGAAACTGGTAACCGACTTTGGCAGAGAAAAAAAGCCACGGAGGCGACAACGTGAGGGTCAGAGGATGCGAAAACCAAAGTTCCCCGGGAGGGGGAAAAAGAGCCACCAAGCGACTCCCAGGCCAAAAGCAAAGAGGAGTAAAATGGCGGTAACAGGGACCTGTCGAAGGCAGCGGGACGGGAGAAAACATCAAGAGAGGAGGCAGCAAAACACGATTGAAACCAGTACGACACAAAGGAGGACCAGCTTGACGAGGACAAAGTAGACCGTTTGACCCACTGACCCAGAAGCGACCAAACCTTGAGCTTAATGTCCACCACCGAGAAACCTCCCAGCGATGTGGGCTGAACGACCACAGCACGTGCAACGAGCTCCCGCTTGGTTTTCCAGAAGAATGAGAAAACAAGGGAGTTAAGTTCTTTAAGTACCCAGGGGGGCATGTGGACCAGGGATGCCACATACCAAACCCTGGCGAGGGCCAGGCAATTGATGACCAAAGCCTTGCCATGAAAAGACAAGGAGCGCTGACGCCAGGAGGAGAGGACGCGTTCCACAGCCTCTATCCGAGGCCGCCAATTAGTTCATCAATGTCATGCGGGCCAATGAAGACTCCGAGGATTTTAAGCTTAGAAGATGTCCAGTCGAGAGGGACAGGGGGGTCAGTTCGGCCAGCCCAAGACCCCAGCCACAAGCCGCGAGACTTTGTCAGGTTGAGCTTGGATCCAGAACCAAGCTCATACCTTGTGTAGGTGTCAAAAACAGCCCTAATGGAGGCATCGGAGGACAAGATGAGCGATGTGTCATCCGCGTACTGGGAAATTGGAGAGAGCGGTGAGGGCAGTCCAGGCAGCAAAGGTCCAGTAATGGCGGGATTTGCTCGAATATTGGCGGCCAAGACCTCAGCGACCATAACATACAGCAAAGGTGCGAGGGGGCAGCCTTGACGCACCCCCCGTGTGAGACTGAAAAAGTTTGAGACATGACCGTTAACAATGACAGCACTCTGAACAGCATTATAGAAAAGGCGGATCCAGCGCAGAAAGGAGGTTTGGAAACCCATTCTGCAGAGGGTGGCATGCAGAAAGGACCAATCAACGCGATCAAACGCTTTTTCTTGGTCGAGCGAGAGGATGGCACAAGGAGACCCGGATTGCGTGGCGTAATGGACCATGTCTCGGAGATAAGCGACGTTCTCACCAATATAACGACCGGGGACACCACAGGTTTGATCCTCAGCCACCACGGCATGAATAACCTTCAGGAGACGCCCAGCGATGACGCGGGCAGCGAGCTTGTAGTCCACACTAAGGAGGGAAATTGGCCGCCAGTTACGAGGGTTCAGCCGGTCACCCGTCTTAAAGATGAGAGAAATGATGCCTCGACGCTGAGAGAGGCTGAGAGTGCCAGCCTCATAACATGAGTTCAGGACGAGCACGAGGTCCTGTCCGAGCACCGGCCAGAATTTGACATAAAACTCCATAGGGAGGCCATCCAAGCCCGGGGTCTTGCCTCGAGCCATCCCACATAAAGCAGTATAACACTCCTCCGACTGGAGAGGACCATCACACTGTTGAGCCTGGTCGGCGGACAAGGTGGAGGTGAGGGCGTCGAGCAGGGAAAGAGCCACGTCCCCGTCAGTAGGCTCGGCACTAAACAAGTTAGAATAAAAGGAAGCAAAAGCCTGGCATAGGTCCTTTGAACTCGAGACCACTGTGCCATCATCGCATCGAAGTGCTGAAATAAGTCGGTCGGCGGCACGCTTCTTTTCCAGACGGAAGAAAAAGGCCGAGGAGGTTTCACCTTCCTCAACCCATTGGCCCGAGCACGGACTTGGGCTCCCCGAGCTGCCTCGAGGTCTAGGGCAGCAAGGGCAGACAGGGTAGAATGGTACGGCTCAACACAGGAGGTGAAACCGGCATCAACACGGTTCTTAAGATGCCCAGCTAGTCGGCCAAGGAGGTCTCGACACTGCGATGTTTTCTTTCGAGCGCTCAGCGCAATATTTAATTGTGAGGCCTTTGATTTGGCTCTTGCCCTTATCCCACCACTTAGCTAGTGACGGGAAGGACAGCATGGACTGCCTCCAAACGGACCAAAAATTAGTGATATGCTGGATATAGTCCTCATCATTGAGGACAGAAATGTTGAGCTTCCAGAAACTGTCCCAGGAGCAGCAATGTCTGGGACACTACAAGAAAGCACCACACCACAGTGATCCGAAAACGGACAAGGAATAATATCGCAAGTCAAGACTGATGGTAACAGGAGTACGGGGCACCAATGAGATCAATACGGGAGGCCATAAGGCCGTCTGAGCGAGTCCAAGAGAAGGCAGAATCGGAAGGATGCAGGTGCCTCCAAATGTCCAGACAACAGCAGGAGTCAAAAAGACGTTTTAAGGTAGCAGTACTTTCGCGGGAAGTGTCAGAGACATTGGAGCCCCGACGATCGAGGGCGCGGTCGAACACAGTGTTAAAGTCCCCGGCAAGGAAGGTCGGATAGGTGGGATCAACCCAAGACGAGACGTCGTCCAGGAAGTCGTCACGGGCTGGGTTGCGATTGGGGGCGTAGAGACAGCAGATACGAAACGGGTGCCCAGAATGGGTAAAGTGGCAAAAAACAACACGCCCAGCGGTGTCACACCAAGAGCTCGTAAGGGTGACCGTGGGGCGGAATAAAATGATGCAACCACAAGAGTGTGCAGAGCCAACAGAAGCAACTGCATTAAAACCAGATGAACGAAACCAGACTGACATTCACTGTCTGAAGAGCAGTGGGCCCTCTTGTAGGCAGACAATGTCAGGGACCTGAGGAAAGGAACGTAACCAGTGCAGAACACCAGCGCGCTTGGACGAGTCCCTGAGACCATTGGTGTTTAAGGAGAGGATAGAGAGAGCCATAACTGAGAAGAAAGAGAGAGACAGCACAACTAGGAGCGACGGCTCCGAACCGGGGCAGGGGGAGCCAAGGAGGGAAGGCCAGAATGAACAGCCCTCCCAGACTCCCTGCCCTTTCCAGACTTCGAGCGGCCGGGGACCGCAGAACCAGGAAGAGGTTTCTTCGCTTTCTTCTTAGACTTGACCTGATCATCAGAGGAAGCCTCAACATCCGAAAGTCCACGCTTAGTGACTGGTGAATCAGTCAGCTCGACCTCGTTAACCATTACGGGAGACAGAGATAGAACCTGTGGGGTATTTACAGGGGTTACATTGATGCCCGTTAAAGGGTCATCGTCACTAAATATACTTTGACTGTATTCAGTCTCATTAACTAGTTCATTATCATTCGTATCCATTTCTTTTCCATTATTACTATTATCCATTTCCATTTCTTTTCCATTAACTACAGCATTATTTGTCATTTCTTTTCCAGTAACTACATTATTACTATTATCCATTTCCATTTCTTTTCCATTAACTATAGTAGTATTGTCCATTACACCAACTACGTTACTACTAGTGTTAACATTGTATTACTCTGTGGCGCAGCCAAACCATCAGACGCAGCGGCGGGGGAGGCAGCCACCTGCACGCGCGTCGAGGACCCACCATTACCGTTTTAGGGAGGGCCGCACCCTCCTTAACATTTACTGGTGGCAGGAGAGGCCATGGGTGGAGTACCAGGGGGGATAACTCATTGTCCCTGAGGTCGGTGTGGGAACCCCAACTTGAAATACCAGGTTGCGTGGGGGCAGGAGGACGAAGGGTTACCCCCTCGTCCCCAGAGTCCTCATGGTCAGAGCTTGCAGGAGAAGTGGGAAGGTCCTCAGGACCAGAACTGACATCCAGGAGGGGAGGCAGCGACTCCGGGGGAGTGGCACCAACAACAAGTGAAGCGGACGGATGGGCGGGGGTCGCAGGCGAAGATGGTGGGTTCCCCCAGGCATTGGGGGGGTTGGGCAATCCCTGGCCATGTGACCAGGCTCCCGACACCTGCGGCACTTCCCGCGCAAGTCACAGTTTTTGGTGAGGTGTTCCCCACGACAGATATCACATTCGGCCGGCTGACCCACATACCACACCTTACATTTATATCCAGCAATGTCCAGATTACGAGGGATCCGGCCAGAACGAACCATTTTGATGATACGGGCTCCAGTGCAGATTGCAGGGTCACCCGGGTAATGCTGGTGCCTTATCGTCTCCACCTTCCCGTACGAGGAAAAGTAGGGCCGGAGGCGATCATCACTCTCCTCAAAGGGATAGTGATACAACATAACATTTTGAGCTCGAGGCCCAGCATACATGACTTTGCACTTAGCACCAGCTAAAGTGACAAAATCATAACCTTCAACAATATTTTTACATTTTGGGTCAGCGAAAGTAATCTGAACCAGTTTTACGGGAACAAACTGAATACTGTCAATCACAAAGGGGGTGAACTTTCCCTTGATGGCTGTAACAAGTTCCGCCCTGGGAACAGAGGTTGGAACATCGGAAAGGTCGAGGACTACTGTCCTCTTAAAGGCCGCAAGAGGCATGATGAAAAGGGAAAAAGAGAAAAAACAGTCCCCCCGGAAAGCAAAGCTCCCAGGAAGGGAACAGAAAGACTGGCTACCCTGGGTTATGGCAGGACGCCAAGCATAAGTCCCCAGGAGGGTCACCAGTAAAACTCAGGAATCAAAAATCTTACCACAAATCCCAAAAACGCTTGTCCCCACACTCCAATTCCAATACGGAACTTACGCGTACCACAAGGAAAGGCACGAACCTGGCAGATAATAAAAACCCGCGTCAGGTAAGTATGCCTTTTCAACCTCTCCGGAACCGCAAAAACGCAACTTGTCTGCGCATACCATGTGGTAATGGGGGTCACGTGCTCCTCGTCCTGTCGTGTCGTGCTGTCCACTCGCTGCTATGCTACCTAGAAAAGAGAAGAGAAATGTGAAGGTTGGTTGCTTGGTCATTTGTTCTGCTTTCACTTGATTATTTCTTCCCCAGAGGGAAGTGGGCCACGCTCGGAGGTAGTGCTATACCGAGGCAACCCGTGGCCGGGACGAGGCAAGCCTCTTTTCCACGGCCCAGTTCCAAAAATCAGTTTAATATATGAGCTGCTCGATGAGCAGCGTATCAGATATTAAGCTGATAAGAACAGATACTACACTTGATCTTAGCCAAAAGGCCGAGAAGCGATGCCCGTAAATGCTCACAGCGGACAAGGTGCTCCCAGTCTCATGGCCACGAGATATGGTGGTCCGATTACAATCCGTGCCAAGGAAGGAATGCCCAAAGCCAACCTGAAAGCGAGGCGCACACAACGATCGCCCTTGTACAGTGGGCAGCAGGACCAGCATTGCATGGCACTTGCGTTGACGGCAAGAGGACAAATGCACATTGTGCTTGCTCTGACCTCGTTTTTATTTTCCCTTATAACAAAGTTAATTTTCACGGCGAATTACTTGTCTACGACCATACCACAGGGAAAACACCGGTTCTCGTCCGATCACCGAAGTTAAGCCCTGTCGGGCGGGGTTAGTACTTGGATGGGAGACCGCCTGGGAATACCCCGTGTTGTAGGCTTCCCTTTTTCCTTCTGTACACTTGATTATCTCAAAAAATCTCAGTTTCCTTTAATGAAAGAACATTCCAAACCAGGTTTTTTGAACACAACATGCCAACGATATGTCAAAGATGAGACATACAACAAAAACAAAATAGTTCACACGAGAAAGTGGAACTTGTATTCCCAAGGGAGCGCGTGCGCGCGAGATCTTATCAATCCAACGTTTATGACATGAAACGTATCTTTTCGTGTGAGCAAAGAACAGGATACGACAAGTAAAAAATGCATGCACTGTTATGCATTAGATGGAAGTTAACCTAGCCCGGATGATATGCATACAACGAAGGCTACAACACTACAACATTGATCCTGCGAAAACGTGACTTACGTGACGTAGCGCACTTCAAAGTCTTACTGTTCCCTGCTCAACACGGACAGTACGTATTCAAAGGGCCGATAAGACACTATCCTGACCATGAAAGATTTACTTTTTATGATAACAATCCAATTAACTGATAACATAGAGAAACCACAAAGTGTTGGCCACAGAAATGTAACGCCAACTGATCTGGCGGGTCCTCAGTTACTCAATGCAAAACGGGCTCTCCAGAACGCAACATAACACAACGCAAAAGAAATCTATCGCGATGGAGCAGTACAACACACATCCACTTACGTTTTCGAAACGATGCACGAGGATAAGAGCTCGACCCGCTGGCATTTTCTTGTCTCACTCGTCTATCGATGGAAATCGATGCGGCTGAAATAAACACGTCCTCTCGCTCTCTCTACGGCCAAGAATGAAAGAAATAAAATCACAGTTTTGCAGTGCACCAAGTACGGAACATTCACCTACAATTTCAGCAGTGGAATTCACAAATACAACTCACCTTCCTTAGTCCTTACACCGCCACCGCATCTCCTTCCCTGCCCTGCCTGAAACGTTACCAACAAACCTTCCCATTAGCCAACTTTGCCACCGGGGTTTGGTGCGGGGACTAGCGCGAACGCAGGTCCCCACTACCAGAAATTATACGCTCGAGTTACCCACATTTGGGGTAATCGCAAGGGTCAACCCAATCGAAGTGCAATGAAAGAGCCTCACCTTGAGAGGACTGCCTCCCTGATCACAGTGCCTCCCGCGTCAGGTAAGTATGCCTTTTCAACCTCTCCGGAACCGCAAAACGCAACTTGTCTGCGCATACCATGTGGTAATGGGGGTCACGTGCTCCTCGTCCTGTCGTGTCGTGCTGTCCACTCGCTGCTATGCTACCTAGAAAAGAGAAGAGAATGTGAAGGTTGGTTGCTTGGTCATTTGTTCTGCTTTCACTTGATTATTTCTTCCCCAGAGGGAAGTGGGCCACGCTCGGAGGTAGTGCTATACCGAGGCAACCCGTGGCCGGGACGAGGCAAGCCTCTTTTCCACGGCCCAGTTCCAAAAATCAGTTTAATATATGAGCTGCTCGATGAGCAGCGTATCAGATATTAAGCTGATAAGAACAGATTTTTTTTTTTTTTTTTGTCAAAAGAGCGTTTATTCACAAATAAAAATGGAGCAATTACATATTCAGGAATACAAAAAAGTCTACAGAGTTACAAAGCCGGAGTAAGCAGCTAGCCGTAAGGGCCAGGGGCCCTAACGATAAAGTCCATGAACTGCGCAAGTTCTTAAAGAGAGCCCGGATTACAGGCACCGCAAACAGCGCGCGGACAAAGCAAAACGAGAATTAAATGTACGCCTAAATAGTAACGCTAGGAAGACCGTTCTCTACGGTGCAAAAGCCTGGGAGAGACCACAAAGAAGAAAGCGACTGTCTGAAAGCGAAAGTGATCGAGCTTAATTCGACTACGGAGATCGCCAGAAACACAAACGGATAATAGCCCGATGATCTTCTTTACCGTTATAAAAGGTGGCCTTATTGCGAAAAAGCCAAACAAACCGTAGAGAATGGTCTTGATAATGTGGCGCGCAATGCGAGCCCTCTTTGTAACGAGAGGGGGCCAAATAAAAAAGAACACGAAGGGGACATTTAAGGTAAGCCGAAAGCCTAGCACACGATCTAAAATTGGGAAAAAACGGGACCAAACCCGCTTAACCCGAGGGCAATGCAAAAAACAATGATCTATAGTCTCTCGTCTAGGGCAAGAAGCACAGAAAGCCGAGTTAATATATCCCCAATTAGCAAGGGAATCGCGAACCTTAAACACCGCGGAGAGCGATTAGCCACAAGAGATCATTTTTAGGATTTTCGGTAAGAGAATCTCGAACGAGAGACCAATGATCATTGAGTGAAAAAGAAGAGCCACAAACCTGGGTCCAAACTCTATGCATCAAGATAGGGGAGGAGGAATTCGAGGAAAGTAGTTTCAAATATAAACGCTTAGAAGTTAAGTCGCAATTAACAACGGATAAAAGAGTTTTCGAGACAGCGGGCGTAAAAAGGAGACGGAAAGCAGGCAGAAGGGGCAAAATTATCGCGCAAACAGTTCCACTGGGGGCGAAGAGAAGACAAACGTCTACCAACAAAATATTTACAAAGATAAAAACTAGAATCGTGAGGCGAGTCCAAAGTAAAAGCCATCCCCGCTAACTGCAAGGCAAGGCACTTAACACTAAAGTTAATAATACCTATACCCCCTTGCGCAGCGCTTAAATAAAAGTATTACGAGCAAACCGTCTCAATTTTACAACCCCAAAGAAAAGGCCAGATGAAACTATTGATACGGGAAAGGACCCAGGCAGGGGAAGCAAAACCCTAGCTAGATACATCAGCTTACTTAACCCTAAGGTGTTAATAAGGAGAGCCTTGCCTAGGAAGGACAAAGAACGAGATCTCCAAAGATTGAGGGACTTCTCTAGTTTGTTTAGTTTAGGTTGCCAATTATCATTCTCAACAGGGATAGTACCAAAAAAGACCCCAAGAATTTTCATTTTCTTGACCCAAGTAAGTCCAAGGGGTTCGTCAGTCCGAGAACGCCAAGCACCGAGCCACATGGCCTCCGTTTTCGACTTATTTAGCTTAGCTCCAGAACCACGTTCGTAAACACTAACACAATCAAAAAGCTTATTTAGAGAGAAAAGGTCTTTCAAAACAGCAGTAGTGTCATCAGCATAAAGGCGAACCTTGGCCTGCAAACCCCTTGCACCAGGAAGTAAAAACCCCTCAATCTCAGGAGATCTACGGATCAGGTTAGCAAGAACTTCTACACATAAAACATAAAGTAGAGGAGAGAGAGGATCCCCCTGACGGACGCCCCGTTCAAGGGGGATACTCTCAGTAAGCCAATCGTTAAGGATGATACGCATGCAAGCACCATTATAAAAGGTACTAATCCAGCGACAAAAATCAGAAACCAAAACCGTAAACATTAAGCAGCTCTAGAAGGAAGACGCGATCGACTCGGTCGAAGGCTTTTTCTTGATCTAAACTAATCAAAATAGCAGACTCATTTGTTTGCTCAATGTGGCTCAAAACATCGCGCAACAAACTCACATTAGAGAAGATTGAACGACCCGGAACAGAGCAAGATTGATCAGGGGAAACTATGTGATGCATAACCGAAGAAAGACGAGTTGTGATAGCTTTAGAGATAATCTTATAATCCACATTGAGCAAAGAAATGGGCCTCCAGTTTTTCAAATTCTTAATATCCCCACGCTTCTTATAAATAAGGCGAGTAACGCTTCCTTTCATAGAATCCGAAAGTTCAGAGTCATGGAAACATTGGTTTGCGACTGATAGCAAAAGGGGGCCCAGAATGTCCCAAAAACGCAAGTAAAATTCGACAGACAAACCATCAGAACCAGGTGACCTTCCTAGGCTAAGGCTCCTTAATGAAATAGTCAATTCATCTAAAGTTAAAAGTCCCTCGCATGAGTCGCGCAGAGGAGGAGAAAGCGAAGAAGGAATAGAATCAAAACAGGATTGTTTACACACAGGATCAATAACCTCTTGCGAGAAAAGATTTGAATAAAAGCGCACGTGCGCACGTTCAATCTCCTCCCGAGTGAAAAACTTCAATGTCATTATCATTCAAAATGGAAGAAACGTTATTACGGTCTAAGCGCTCACGTTCTAACTTGAAGAAGAAGCGTGAAGGCTTCTCGCCCTCCTCAAGCCACTGGACGCGAGAACGGATTTTAGAGCCTTCCAAAACACGCAAGGTAAGAGCATTCAGTTTCAGATTCAAGCCGAGAAATTTCAGGGGCGACCGAAAGGTCGCCACAGACAAGACGGCGCTTGAGACCAATTATTGCATTAGTTATAAGGAACGCGCTCATGCGAGAGACTTCTACGTTTATTCTTAGCGAAGGAAATAATTTCCGAGCGAATAGAGTCCTTAAAAAAGTCCCACCAACATTTGACTGACGGAAAATAGTCAACGCAATCGGAGAGCTCGCGAATCTTAGCATCAAAGGAAAGACAAAAATCGCTATCATTCAAAAGGGAGGAATTAAATTTCCATAAGCCCGGACCACGCATATAATTAGACTCCAATTTTAAAGAAAGATTAACAAAATCATGATCAGAAAAGGCGCAAGGAGAAATGTCACAGGACTGAACTAAGGGGAATAAATTTCGGGAAACAAAAAATTTGTCAAGGCGCGAGCCGATGGAAAAATTAGAATTAAACCAGAGCACGCTCGGACACGGGGATGCAATTTGCGCCAAGCATCTTCAAGGTAAAGTGAACGACGAAAGTCAGAGAGGTATTTTGCAATGGAAACATTGCCACCAAATTTATCTAAATCAGATTCATAGCAATTGAAATCACGGCAATAATAGTAAAATCAGCAGGAAGGCAGAAAGCATGCAATTCTCGAAAAACACTTTTCGGTCAGTCAAAAGGGTGGGCGCATAAATATTAATAATATTAAACTTACGATTATTATACTCAACGAGTAAACTAAGGACACGTCCATCATGATCTCTACGCCAAGATAAACACTGACCATCAAAACGATCGGAAATCAAAATAATAACACCAGCCTGTTTACCAACAGCAGGGGACCAAAAAGATGGCCCACTCCAGTCAGCAACCAGGGAATTAAAGGCAACAGGATCAGATATTAAAGTTTCCTGAATGCAGATAATACCGAAACCGAAACGAACATAATCAAGCAAAGCTTTCCGAGTAGCCCGATTAGAACCACGTGAATTAATTGAAATTAAATTAAATATAGAGGTCATGATGGACGGCTTTTTTTCGTAGGCACACGCGAAGGATTCGTTGACTTACGAACAGGCACAATGGTTGGAGTGACATTAGCAGGTGTCCGGCTGGATCCTCTCTTGACAGCTCGTCCCAACGTACGAGTTGGGAAAAGGTCAGGCGCAGGAGTATAATCATCTGAGTCAGAATCATCAGAAACGACGAGAGGATGGTCACCAGGGTCAGAAAGCAGCGGGCGAGAGGTCTGTAAAGGCGAATCAGCATCAAGGTCAGGATCAGTATCGTCAGAAGCAAACGTCAACGTCAAGATCAGGAACAGCATCAGGAACAGGGTCAGCGACAGGGGCAGGAACATTATCAGGATCGGAGTTGTCATCAGGGTAATCAGGAAGGGAGTCAGGCGGAGGATCGGCAACATCCATAGCATAGGCTACTTCGGCATCGGAGGCAGCTTCTACCAAGGCTGGATTAGAGGGCGCATAGGAAGCCAAAATACTCTGGGACTGAGAAAGGTCAGAAGAAAGAGGAGGGGAAGATTGTATCTGCGAAGGGGCCCGAGTGCTCAGAAGAAGGCTGCAAAGAGGAAGACTGCGACGAGGATTGGGGAAGAGCAGGATGAAGATAGTTGGCTAGTAGGCTGCGAAGGTCGATTAGAGGGCTGAACAGCAGGTTGAAGGTCAGGAGACGGCTGGGGAGGAGGGTCATCCGGCTTGTCAGCATCTCGGTAAGATCGAGGACGGCGATGCCACGAATGCTGACAATCGATAGCCTTATGGCCTTGGTCACGACACACACAGCAGAAATCCCTCTTCAGGGCATTCCTTAAACATATGACCAACGTGCTCGCAATTGTAGCAGAAGGTATTAGGGCAATCCTTAGCCATATGATCGGGGAGGTTGCACTTTCGACAAGTAGGCGTCTGATTGTCATGACGAACACGGACTAGAACCCGGCCAAAACGAAGAAAGGAAGGGATAGATTTGGACAGGACCATACCAAAGACCCGAGTTCCATTGTCCAACGCAGGGTAGTTCTGGTGTTTACTACGTCGAGTAAACTTCACAGTACCATAGGGAGCAAGACGCATATGAAGCGCAGAATCAGGAAGCTCATAAGGAGCACCAAAAACAGCAACATAGACGATACGGGGATTACCAGAAGCTGTAGGGGCACCAGAGCGGAGGAAACGAGGCACCAACGATGAAGCCCGAAGAAAGGTGTTACGATAATCTTCTTTGGCAAAGGTGACACACACTTGCTGCGGGGAAACCCATTGGACGCAGCGAACAGCAGCAGAAGGGATCTGGCAGGTCTCTAGGTCGGCAAAAAGATCCTTTAAAGCAAAGTCGCCATCAGGTTTCGGAAAAAGGCAGAACACGGTCTCTCTGGCAAGCGGTTGTAAACAGAAAAATTCTCTCTCTCAAAGGTAGACGGAACAAAACGGCTGCGAACAGGAGGATTATTGACGAGCGGAACAGGGTCACCAGACCCGGCAGTGACACCAGCATATGACATAACAGTATCCGATGAGGCAGCAGCAATATCAGAGGAAGGATTCACAACAACATTCTCAGAAACATGATCCATAGGGGCGTCGCCCCAATTAACACGTGTATCAGTATCAGCATCCATGGAATCGCAAATAGCAAGGATACCACAAGGAACGAAAAACCTACTACCAAAATGGTAGGGCTTCGCCCTGGGAGAACCCACAAAACATCGGCCAAAAAGACTTAGCCAAAAGGCCGAGAAGCGATGCCCGTAAATGCTCACAGCGGACAAGGTGCTCCCAGTCTCATGGCCACGAGATATGGTGGTCCGATTACAATCCGTGCCAAGGAAGGAATGCCCAAAGCCAACCTGAAAGCGAGGCGCACACAACGATCGCCCTTGTACAGTGGGCAGCAGGACCAGCATTGCATGGCACTTGCGTTGACGGCAAGAGGACAAATGCACATTGTGCTTGCTCTGACCTCGTTTTTATTTTCCCTTATAACAAAGTTAATTTTCACGGCGAATTACTTGTCTACGACCATACCACAGGGAAAACACCGGTTCTCGTCCGATCACCGAAGTTAAGCCCTGTCGGGCGGGGTTAGTACTTGGATGGGAGACCGCCTGGGAATACCCCGTGTTGTAGGCTTCCCTTTTTCCTTCTGTACACTTGATTATCTCAAAAAATCTCAGTTTCCTTTAATGAAAGAACATGCCAAACCAGTGTCTTTGAACACAACATGCCAACGATATGTCAAAGATGAGACATACAACAAAAACAAAATAGTTCACACGAGAAAGTGGAACTTGTATTCCCAAGGGAGCGCGTGCGCGCGAGATCTTATCAATCCAACGTTTATGACATGAAACGTATCTTTTCGTGTGAGCAAAGAACAGGATACGACAAGTAAAAAATGCATGCACTGTTATGCATTAGATGGAAGTTAACCTAGCCCGGATGATATGCATACAACGAAGGCTACAACACTACAACATTGATCCTGCGAAAACGTGACTTACGTGACGTAGCGCACTTCAAAGTCTTACTGTTCCCTGCTCAACACGGACAGTACGTATTCAAAGGGCCGATAAGACACTATCCTGACCATGAAAGATTTACTTTTTATGATAACAATCCAATTAACTGATAACATAGAGAAACCACAAAGTGTTGGCCACAGAAATGTAACGCCAACTGATCTGGGGGTCCTCAGTTACTCAATGCAAAACGGGCTCTCCAGAACGCAACATAACACAACGCAAAAGAAATCTATCGCGATGGAGCAGTACAAACACACATCCACTTACGTTTTCGAAACGATGCACGAGGATAAGAGCTCGACCCGCTGGCATTTTCTTGTCTCACTCGTCTATCGATGGAAATCGATGCGGCTGAAATAAACACGTCCTCTCGCTCTCTCTACGGCCAAGAATGAAAGAAATAAAATCACAGTTTGCAGTGCACCAAGTACGGAACATTCACCTACAATTTCAGCAGTGGAATTCACAAATACAACTCACCTTCCTTAGTCCTTACACCGCCACCGCATCTCCTTCCCTGCCCTGCCTGAAACGTTACCAACAAACCTTCCCATTAGCCAACTTTGCCACCGGGGTTTGGTGCGGGGACTAGCGCGAACGCAGGTCCCCACTACCAGAAATTATACGCTCGAGTTACCCACATTTGGGGTAATCGCAAGGGTCAACCCAATCGAAGTGCAATGAAAGAGCCTCACCTTGAGAGGACTGCCTCCCTGATCACAGTGCCTCCCGCGTCAGGTAAGTTTTTTTATTTGAGGCGAATGGCCGGGCCCCCGTTGGGGAGAGTGCAATGCCCGCCAGACATAACGACTAATCCGTCAACAACAACGGTTCCCTCAAACAGGGGTGCACCAGCACGTCAAACGTCACCGGGGAATCGAACCCCGCCCTTACAAACACAAAACAAAGGACACACGGACAAGAATTGCATTTAGGAGACGCCTCGTCCGACTTACACTCCAAAATGACAATTCAACACTAGACGAACACATAACTATACAACAACACGAGGCAAAAGGACAAACAGAACAGCCGAACTGGGCAACGGCGAATGGCAGGCCAGGGAAGGCCACCAGTCGAAAAGACTTATCCTGCAGGCGCAGGTTCGCCACCAATATGCAGCCAGAACGACAGGACATGACAAGGTACGAACAAGGCAAGCGGAGGACAACCAGGCTAAGGGGAGACAACACGAGAACGAAGGCATGATTTCAGAAGAGGACAAAACAAAACGATCATCAACAACTGAACCGATGACACCCGCAGCGCCCCACCTACGATGGAAAGGCGCCGACGCCTTGGGGACTTACAGCGCTTGAACAAGAGCGGAAGGTGGAACTGGACCCGAGAGCGGACTCTCGCAATAGCTCAGGTGCGCCAGGGTGAATGCCCCGGAAGCGAAAGTCGTTGCGGGCATGCCATACAAAATACTTACAAACATTCAGCATGTAAACAAAAACCTTCGGCAGAGAGCGGAGTTCACTTGGGGCGAAACCAAAGAGCACGATACGACAGACAAGCGAGGGCAAGAAGGGGAGTAGGCGAACATGAGGGACTGGAGCCAAGACAGAACACTATGTGCCAAAGGGCAGAAAAAAACAAATGAGAAGGACACTCGGGGGCCATGCCACAGAAGCAGTCCGGATCAACTGAATAGCCAAAGCCGATAAGCCGATCAACGGTGTACAGGACACCGTGAGCACCTTCCAGGAGAGGTCGATGACAGGGCGATCCAGGTCAAAGCGGAAAGCTGCTCCAAGTGGAGGACCAGTACAGCTCACCGTATTGAGGGCGAACTTCTCCACACAGTGAGGCAGCGAGCGTTGTTCGGACAGCAACTGGTAGACGTGCTTGGCAGAGGCATCGGCCACAGGACAAGAATGGTGAGGAGACAACGAAGCAACAATAGGCAGGCACGGCGACGGGAGTACGAGCCATCGGCCTCCCGCCAGGCAGACAACAATGCACGATAGAAAGGGGCAAAAGGGCAGAATGAAAGCAGACGGGTTAGCCAGGACTGCATCGACTGACGTACGAAAATGGACGGAAGCCCAGTACGAGAGGAAGGACACCCAGCCAGATGGAGAAGAGACGAAACGCCGTACCCACTGCACGAGCAAAGAGGCAACCTTCAGCCGCGAGTCAACCACAGAGAAGCCGCCAGCAGTGGGGGCTGAGTGACAACCACCCGTGCAACCAAATCCCGTTTGCCCTTCCAGAAGAAAGGGAAGGTTAGTTTGCCAATTCCGCGTGTACCCATAAGGGCGTGTGAATCAGAGAGGCCACATACCACACCGAGACAGAGCCAAGGCGTTGATGACCAGGCCCTCCCCCGGAAGGACAAGGAACGCTGTCGCCATGATGCCAAACATTCTCAACAGCTGTGATCCGCGGACGCCAGTTGTCCTCCTCCAGTCACCAGGACCGATAAAGACTCCCAGAACCTTGAGTTTGTCAGACGTCCAGTCCAGCTGGACAGGCGGGTCCTGCCTGCCACTCCAGGAACCAAGCCAAAGGCCTTTAGACTTGGACACATTCAGCTTGGCCCCGGAAGCCGCCTCAAACAACGAGTAAGTATCAAAGATGGCCAAGATGGCATCATCAGAGCCAACGATTAACGATGTGTCATCTGCATACTGAGAGATGGGCGAAAGGGCGAGGGGGACCCAGGGATAGATAGGCCCGTGATACGTGGATTGGCACGGATGTTAGCAGCGAGAACCTCAAGACCAACACATACAGCAAAGGCGACAGGACAGCCCTGACGAACACCACGGGAAAGATCAAAAAAGGAAGACAAAGGACCGTTTACATTCACACAACTCTGAACACCCGTGTACAGTAAACGGACCCAACGGATAAAGGATGGACCGAAGCCCATCCGAGACAAGGTAGAGATCATGAACTGCCAATCCACTCTATCAAACGCCTTTTCCTGGTCCAAAGAGAGAATGGCAACGGGGGTGTTGGTCAAGGTGGCGTAGTCTACAACATCCCGAAGGAGAGCGACGTTCTCACGATGAACCGTCCTGGCACTCCACAAGTCTGGTCCCTGCCAACCACCAGATGGATGACCTTCAGGAGACGCCCAGCTAGCACTCGAGACGCAAGCTTGTAATCCACATTCAAGAGGGAGATGGGGCGCCAGTTACGGGCGTCCAAACGATCTCCCTGCTTGAGATGAGAGAGATGACTCCGCGACGTTGCGACAAGGACAGGGACCCAGAGGCATAACAGGAGTGAGGACATCGACCAGGTCCCGGCCAAGCACTTCCCAGAAACGCACGTAAATTCCATGGGCAAGCCGTCTGACCCGGGGGCCTTACGCCTAGCCATACCCAAAAGAGCAGCATGACACTCCCCAAGGGTGAGGCGACCCTCACAAAGGTCGGCCTGACTGGGAGGCAAAGAGGAGGTGACGTTGTCAAACAAACGGTCTTGCACACTGGGGTCTGTAGGGGAGGCAGAAAACAGCGACGAGTAAAACTAGCGAAGGAGGCACAAAGATCAGCCGAGAAGAGACAGAGTACCGTCGGGCTCACGCAAAGCAGCAACCCACCTATCAGCCGCCTGCTTCTTCTCCAGACGGAAAAAAAGGCAGACGACACTTCCCCTTCCTCCACCCACCGCACCCGGGACCGCACCTGGGCACCCTTGGCTTCATCAATGTCCCACCGGGACAGCTGTTCGAGCACGGACCGTACGGCCCCAGACAGGACAGACAGCCAGAATCAACCCGGCTCTTCAGATGGTCGGCAGCCGCGTCAGGAGATCACGAGACTGAGAGGCCAGGCGGGACCGCCGAGTGCAGTAGGAGATG
>NW_027179476.1:17500-20710 GCF_036669935.1 Montipora foliosa | reverse complement strand
CCTTACGGGATCTTTGGAAACACACAAATGACAAGCTCCCAACGTCAGTGGCTTCATAGCATCAGATGGTTAGAGCGGTCGCACCGTATCGTGAGGTCACGGGTTCAAACCCCGTTGAAGTCCCTGAATTTGTCAGGCTTCTCTACCGCAATTGCAAAATTGCGTTCATAACTGCGAGGATCATAGCTTCACGTTGATTTCATATCCGCAGTTCATATATGACCCATTTCATATATCAGTTTCATCATTCAAACACATTTCCTGTGATCCTGAGAAAGACTGGGCAGAAAAATCTAGCGCCTCCGCGTTCTCTAAATAGACCTGAAACTAAGTATAAAATTATACTTAAATGTTGCTTAAAAGCAACGGGGTTGACCGTGACAGAGAGAAGGTTCCCATCATTGTTTGTTCTTCCTTACCAAGGGTTTCCATCAGAAACTTGACGCAAGCATAAGCCAAACAAGAATTGGGTATCGTTAGCTACTTGTTGTGAGGACAAAAAACACTAGCGAATCTTAGAATCTCTGTACGGTGGCACAATTATAACATTATCACTCCGTTGATAAAACCACAAATTTTTGCAAAAAACACTGCGTGTTGTTACTCGTGACGGGAAATCAAGGCAATTTCATTGTTTTATGTGGAACGGCGTTTATTGCAGACCGAGTTTATTTTTAGATTGATTTCCCCGCTACAACCATGACCTGTTCCAGCTATCACAAGTCTTGCATGAGAGATTATTACCCATGGATTGAAAATGGACACTCGCGCAAGCGTTTCAAGATACACTGGATAGTCATGCACCTCTGAAACGCCGTGCAATCATCCCCCGTCCGTCTAAACTATGGTACACAGACGTATTGCTGAAGCTAAAAGGAAACGTCGCTGTTTAATTTAGAGCGTCGATGGCGAGAATACAAAATGTGCATTCATCGACAATTATATGTTGCACAATCGCCACGTCGTTAATAGAATGCTACATGAAGCTAAAGCATCCTACTACTGTTCTCTCATCTCGGAAAAATTCATCAGATCAGAGAAAGCTTTTTAGCATAATAGACAGGTTGCTACACCGCAAATCAATGCAACGCTATCCTGAAGCCTCGCTCGACTTACGAGCTTGTCAATAGTTTTGCTGAATTATTTTAAACAAGATTATGTTGATAAGGAAAACGCTAACTGACAGGTCTACCTCCCTTACATATACACTGAGTGATGAGTATCCTCTGACTGAAACTGAATTTCGCAGTTTCCACATGGTGACTTCGGAAACAGTTAAAGCCTACGTCAACACTATCGGACCAAAATCATGCGAGCTTGATCCTATTCCAGCATCAGTCTTATGTAGCTGTAAAGATATACTTCTTCCAGTACTTACAGATATTGTTAACATGTCTCTCCAATCTGGACACATGCCAACACAACTTAAACAAGCCATACTGAAACCGAAGTTAAAGAAGGATTCTCTTAGCCCAAGTGAATTCTCAAATTTTAGACCCATTTCGAATTGGAAGGCCATATCCAACATCATTGATAAGGCTGTTGCCTGTCAATTGAATGATCATCTCACTGAAACTCACCTCAGTGAAACGTTCCAGTCTGCTTATAAACGCTTCCATAGCACAGAAACGGCACTCTTGAAAGTACAAGATGATATCCTTCAAGCCTAGATCTATCGGCTGCGTTCGACACAGTAGACCATCAGCTGCTCATTGAAAGACTCAAATCGGTTTGGTTTGAAAAGTCAGGTCCTCGCATGGCTAAAATCGTGTCTGGAAAACCGAACACAAGTAATAATGGATGACGGGGTCAAGTCTGCTGAAAAAAATATCATCTGCGGAGTGCCTCAAGGGTCCGTGCGGGGCCCGTTGCTGTATGTGTTGTACACAGCACAAGGTGCCGATATTATCAGGCGCTGTGACGGTCTCGGATTTCATTTTTACGCAGATGACACCCAGTTATATCTGGCTTTTGAGCAAACTATTCCTGATCAGCTGGTGTCTTTAGCATGTATTGAACATTGCGTTAAAAGATTGACACATGGCTGCTATGCAATAGGCTGAAACTTAACGGTTGGAAGACGGAACTGTTGGTGCTGAGCGCACAACATCACCACGTCCAGAAATCAACCACTCCAAGTTTCCAACGAATGCATTCAGCCATCTACCTCAGCTAGAAATATCGGTATAATCTTTGATCTGCACATGTCTCTTGAGCAGCATTGTCAGCGTCTGTAAAGTATGCTTTTTCCATCTTCGTAACATTTCAAAGATTAAAACTGCCTCTGGAAATCTGACAATGAAATTCTAGTATATCATCTCAAGATTAGACAATTGCAATTCCTTGCTCTACGGACTTCCCAAGTTCCTTATGGATCAAGAGGGTAGTTTCTAAAGAAACTGTGGTGCTGCGAATCTCTGTACTGTGGCCAATTTACATTATCAACTCCGTTGATAAAACCAAATTTTCCTTATGGATCGCCTCCAAAATGTTCAGAATTCCACTGCTCGATTAAGAGAGACGAAATTCCTCCAACCCTCAAGCGTCTGCATTGGCTGCCTGTCTACAAAAGCATTGAGTTCAAGATACTGCTGATCACATTTAAGGCCCTTAACGATCTTACCCATCAGTACATAACTGACATGTTGCAACCTTACTTGCTATCAAGAACGCTATGTTCTGCTACAAAGAATCTGCTTGTTGTACCACCAACCAACCTGGTCAAGTATGGCGAACGTCCGTTCTCTTACGCTGGCCCCAAACTATGGAATAAACGTTCAGATAATATACACGACTCCAAAGACCTGCCATTCAAATCGAAGTTAAAGACGTTCCTTTTTAGGACTGTTTTCTGTTACTTTATTACCCTTAAAGCCGTGAAGCGCTTTGAGCTTAAAGATAGAGCGCTACATAAGTTTATATATTATTATGATTATGATTATTATCATTATTATTATTATTATTATTATTATTATTATTATTATTATTATTATTATAAGAACTGGTCTAAAAATGTATAGCTTGATATGTGAAATTTCCGTTAAGCCCTGGCCAAACGAGAGCGAGGGTTGATTAGAGTTGAAACTCTTGAGAGCTCACGAGAGTTGGCCGAACGAGAGCGAGAGTTTGTCGAGAGTTCACGGGCAACAAAAGAGAGAGCCTTGGAACCACACTGGGAAACCCTTTCTGAAGTAAATATGGCGACTAGTC
>NW_027179476.1:0-10000 GCF_036669935.1 Montipora foliosa | reverse complement strand
CTGAAAACCAGTGAACCTGCGCAAGCACTGCACACTGCATAGTTCTCTAGAAATGCCGAGGGAAGCTTGAGTTTCTAGTTTGCGAAATGCTTTTAATTTAAAACGAAAAGACCGAAACTCGACACACAAACGGAATAAATTCGAACATAAGTTCTTTTTGAAAATTCTCTTCGCTATCGTTCCCGTCTGTCAGCACTAACGCTTCATTTTGTTGTGTCATGTACCTAAATTTTCTAGAGTTTCTTTGCTGCACGGATAAGGCTAATCCTGCATAATTAAAAACTCAAATGATTTAATTGAATTTACCTTAGTTCAATTTTTTATATAGTTTTACTCGTTAGTATCAACGATAACCAATAACGTTAACCTACAACCGACAAGTAGCCAGACTGGCTTAACCATGCTGGATAGCCTGTACACAATCAAATGTTTTATAGCCAATCAAGGAAGTATCATTCTCAGATGAATTTGTCTTTTCTTTCCTTTTCTGTCTGAAATTACCAAGAGGAAGGGAGCGTTTACATTTAAGGCATTTTAACGGGCGAAATGAACCCTTTGTGTTTTCTTTTAGTAAGCGCGCTTATTACCTTTAATTTGTCCTATCGCACAACTTAGCCCAGACTGTTATTTTGGAACATTCTGTTCTTATCACGAAACTTATATAGACTACAATTGTAGTTGGCGATAACTCCAATTTAACTATTACGTTTTCGTTTAGGAATAAAAAAAAATATAGTATGCGACATGTAAAATCATTTCAAACGCTCAGTTTTCTCTAGAAGAATGAAAAGGTCCTAGGCAGTGCCGGCTGCAAGTGATCATAGATGATTGAAATAAGTTAAAATGTTGAATTAAATATGAAAGAAAATTACAGAAAAATAACAATAAATAAAGTGGGGCAGAACTGATAAGGAGGAATTCGATGTTCTGGTTTAACAAAGAAATTCGAGCTCTCGGGTTAACTAAACGTCTTAAAGAAAACGACAAAAAGTAAGAAACCTATCCCGGAGAAGGAGGGGGTATGTAAGTTGAAGTCATTAAAATTTGATGTGGTGAAGACATTTAGGCTAGTTAGAGATAAGTCAGAGAATTTTTGTGCTGACAAGTAGCAGCCTTAAGCTTTCCTATAATCTTTGATTATTCTATGTTTTTGTTTAGGGCCAATAAGCTAAGACAGGCTTTGCTTAACTTGTTAACATCCCAAACTAAATACCTCATTAACGTGACTCATCTGAACAGGCGCGCAGCGTTCAACGTCGTCGCAATCGAGTAAACGCCGCGGGCAAAAGCAAAACCTGCATTTTTTCCTTATTCCAGCATGACGACGCTTAATATCGAAACATTATAAATTATACAGTCTGTGCTCGTACAAAGGAGTTTCTTTCTCTTCAATCAGCAAATAAGATGGCTAACACTATAGAAGAGATGAGCTTTTTCAAGTTAAATTTTCTTCGTCAAATTCGGTTTAGAATCAATACTTAATTCAATCGAGTAAGTAATGGGGTTTTCAAATTAATGCTGTCTCGGTTTGGCTGACATGTGGCGTATTAATTAGCTACCATCCTATTAGGCTCATTTATTATGTACATTTCCTTTCCACATCATTTGCGGAATATTCTATGGACAACACAACTCACCGGGACACTTCCAATCATCTTTTGAAATATTATCCACTTCAATAATTCGAGATTACTACTATTTTATTTTTAATTAATTTTTCTGAAATTTTCATGCATATATAATTCAACATTTATTTAAATCATTTCCGATCACTTGCAGCCGGCACTGAATCGAATCTTTTCATTCTTTTGGAGAAAACTGGAATCTTGTCAAACTGAGAGTTTGAAACGATTTTATATGTCGCATACTGTAGTTACTTTTAATTCCTAAACGAAAACGTAATGGTTCAACAAGAACACGGTATGTTTCGAAAATAACAGTCTGAGCTAAGTTAAATTGTGCGATAGGACATTTCTTAATAACTGCTTATTTTCAGAAAAAAACAACCAAGGTTTCCTTTGGTTAGTGCCCTGACAATTTATTTTTTATGAGCACATAAACGCTTCCTTCCCCTTGGTAATTCGATACACAAAAGAAAAGACAAAGTCAACTGAGAATGATTGTTCCTTGAATTGGTTGTAAAATATTTTATTCTGTACAGGCTATCAAGCACGGTAATTTTTCGCTCGTAGGTCAACTGATCGTTGATACTAAGAAATGAAACTATGTAAAAAATTCAGGTAAATGAACTTCAACTGAATCGTGAAAGTTTTTATTTATTTAGGATTAGCCTTATCAAGCCTGGAACAACGTCAGAAAATAAGTTAATTGTGTTAATTTAAACAATAAACATTTGAAACATTTTCACTCGGGATACCTAAAGGTATACCGAGTATTAAAATGGTTTTGAAAACCGGAAGTGCAGAAATATGCACTCAACTTCCCTCGGCATTTCTTAGAGAACTATAGTAGCCCTTGAAGTTTTACTGATGTTACATTATGTTCGTCTTTAAGGTGTTTTATGGGATGTTTCAACAATTCCTCCGAACGCTGTTGTAGGCGGCGTGTAGCCGACAATGATAATTTGATATGAAACACAGAGAGGTGAATGATTATACAAATAATTACACAGCATTTTCGTCTGTTGAAATGAAATGACAAAAATTACAGATTAGTTTTTCATTTGGTCTAACAGGATCCTACGAGTAGCAAGGCTTGCTCGGTTTTTTTCTCCTTGGCCCACTGTGCATGATTTTTTTTTCTCTACTTTTTGGTAATTTGCTCTCTCCTCTCCACCCTCCTCAAAAATCAAATGGTCCATCCCTAAGGAATTAAGCCGCCGTTACACTTAGTTCATCCTGTTTGAGAAAACATGTTTCTAACATGTTCCTCCAAAATAGAAACTCGTCATCTCACTCGGCTGTCAAATACATTCCCGCGGGCGTTAAGTAGAGATAGTGCAAAAGCTTGACTTCTAGAAACATCGGGTCATTCGATTCGGAGTTGCTGGATATCAATTACTTCTGAAATCGCGACCATTTCTTTGCCCCTCGGATACCAACAGACGAATCAGGCTTTCAGGTGCGTGTGGATCGCTGAACAGAGCTAAATTCAAACAGCCCTAGTTAGATATGTCTCACCATGAGCTACGGTTGTCCCCATGAAGTCTTCGAGGCATAGAGTCGTAGCTTGCGAGATTAAGAATTCGCGAGGTGTATGTGATCCCGAAATTATTCAACCACACCACACTTTCACAGTCACTGCTTCCATAGATGCATTCTGTAAATATGCCTTTTTTTTCTCTTTTTCTTTTCAGATTACCATGAAAGGAAACAAACTTGCTTTCTTTTTGCTGCTAGTGCTTGTATTTGAGATTCTGTTTTTTACAGCTACTGAAGCTAACCCCTGGTGGTCTAGTGGACGTCGACGTCGACGTCGATGCAGCTCGTCTAGCCCTGCAGGCGTTGCATGGGTCAACGGGTGGCAACAGTATTTCAGTGTCAAGTGTGGAAACAGTAAGAGACAATTCAATATTCCCCTGGTGTTATTTCTTCTACTCATTCAGTTTCCAGCAAGCAATGCAAGGAGCACCTCAATTAAAATGGAAAAAAATCACGAGATATTGCGTTATTTTTCATGCCTTGAGTCTCTAAAATAAATTACTTGGCACGTAAACGAGGCGAAAGATGGAGGGGAGCTTTGAGGGACCATCCCAGCTAATTGAACGCCTGGAACAGGCTACACACGTCCAAATACCACCTTTTCAAAGGAATCGTTGATTTTTGAAGTATTAGAGCAGTCGGAGTGAAGATTATCATACTGAGCTTGCTCGTTCTTATGAAAAACTACTTTGGAACAAATGAACTGATTACTCATAAATATGACTAATATGAAGGTTAAAAAGTACAAAAAAAACATGCGAATTTAATAATTTAAGCAACAAACTTTTTAACTTAAAGATGACATCAACTGAAAGCCTGTCACTTAAAAAAAACAACACGGGTATCACGCCGTATGCTGGACATTCATTACGATGTTGATAGCCTCTGATAACCTGAACTTGTTTTTACTCCATTATAGGTTACTCTATAAGAACCTGGCGCAGCATCCACCGAAACTGCAAGGAAGATCGCATCCATTACTTTCAATGCTCGTACGGTCCGATGAGCTACCAAGAGAAACACTGTTCTCACACAGCAAACTACGCAAACGACTATGATGGAAAGCTGTCGTTCAAATGCCCTCACAATGGCTTTATCGCTGGAGTTAGAAGCACCTACAGTGGCCATCACAAAGATCGCAAGTAAGGATTGACCGACGTTCAGATGTGCGGTTTGGCTGAAATTTTGGCCAAAATGTTTATAGTGTTTTTCTTGATACAAAGACAATCATAAAAACTGCCAAGATCTGTTTCCTATTTAGGAGTGTTGACTAGAAATAGGGTTTAGTTCTACGAAATGAAACCTCCAGCCCAGCCTTCTCCCTCACATTTTAACGTAAATTCCCTGAAAATGAACCAGATAACCCTCCACTGCTGTAAGCACGAAATCGAGATTTCGTCTTTCGTCGTCTTGTTCCTCCTTCCAAAGGGTAAAGAATAAAGCTTTATGAATACTTAGATTCTGATTTGGAGCGAAATTTTAGTTGAATTTCTTTTCGATATTTATCGATATCGTTCTTGTGCATCACTGCACACAGCGATTGGCTAAAAAGTCTCGCCACATCCTTTCATGGATTCAAAGCAAAAGTCAAATCAATCGTGCCTATGATGTCTTCCAGCGTATGGGCAACTGTATATGGCTTGCTTTACTTGAAGGACCGTTTAGAGGCTCTGAATTGAAAAATGCCCCAGGAGAAATTCGAATAGGCCATTTTCGAGTTCATCTCTGCCTCCTCTTCAAAGAGAGTCCAAGTGCGAAATTTTTCTTATGAAAATTAGTTTTCATTCATATGTAAAATAGAACTATTAATTATCATCACAAAAACTTTGCCCTTGCACTCGCTTTGAAGAGGAGGCAGACGTGAACTCGGAAATGGCCTCTTAATGCACCTTGTATAATCTTTCACTAAGGAGTTCTCTGATGCAATTTTTGTTTCAGGTTTTCATTTCGCTGTTGTCATAAGGATGGTTACTGTGCACATACCTGCAAACTCACGCCCACGCTGAACAACTGGGATCAGGAAATCAACTACATTGTTCCTTGGGGCTATTACCTGGTGGGAGCTCACAGCTCACATCATAATTCCTATGAGTAAGTGTTGCCCGGATTGCTTTGTTCAGTATCTGTATTGGCTTAAAAGGTCAATCTCGGCGCAGTTATTAAACCTAATGGGGAATTACTCAACATATCTCAGGGACCCTTAGAGTCAGCGGAACTAAGAAAAATGAACTTGAAATCACAGTATCTTCCCATAGAAAAGGTGCAAGAGCTAGTAATGATAGTAAGAAAGGACAAGATTGAAACGGATTGCATTTGTTGGTGTTGAAAAATGTCGTGGCCTGACCGCTATACAGTTTTATTTCAATTCGGCTCAATAATTTAAATGATAGTTGAGGCTCAGAATCGTCTTGTTCGTCATCAAAATGTCACCTTCAAGTAGGGACCTGTTAAAAGTTTCAGCAGGAACTAAAAAGAATATACTTCAAATCACAGTATCTTAGACAAAAATTTGCAAGAGTAATCATAAGAAAGGACAAGCGATGGAGTTGAAAAATAATGGTAGTTAATGCCCAGAATGGCCTTCTTCGTCATTTAAAATGTAATTTTATGAGATCAGACACAATCCCTTGCATGTTTACAAATATTGCAATTGTTTTTTGTCAAAACTGATCATGGATTTAGTTTTCTGAGACATGAACTCTTGGCTCTTCTTATACAGGGACCGGAAATGGGAGTTTGAGATCTGCAAATTTACCAAAAGTAAGCACTGCAAGGGAAAATGAAGTGGACAAAAAATCGCAAGTGCCTACAGCAAAGAAGCATTGAAGGGGGATACTGGTATTCGTGACAAGTTTAACAGCAAAACCACTGTATGGTGAAGGGAAATTTGAAATAAAAAAAACTCTGCCTTTTGAAGTGTAGTTAGTGCTTATTTTCGAAACCTCAAAGTGTTTGCTATCAATGATAGCGAAGATATGGTTGACGTTACCTGTTGTTATTAACGTACCAACCAGGGCCCAGTTGCTTGCAGCATGATTCGTGCGTTAATTGAAACCTTTATCGCTGGTTAGCGCTCACCGAGATTTACAGGGACCGTGAAGAGGGAAGTGTTGGGGGTGGGGGGACTATACCCCCCTCCACCTTTTTTCTACGGTTTTGTTTTGTCCTTAACTCCTCCTCCCTCCCCCTAGGCCGCTATTTTTAGCTCAGGGTAAAATGCAGCTGTTTTTGTTTACTGGAGGAGCAGCATTTGAGGGACGCTTTGTGACGTAAATTGTCTGCTGATTAAGGGAGACACAAGTGATGTCATTTGAAGTCCGTGAAAAGCGCAAGAGGACACTCGTGAGGCTTTTTGAATTCATCCATGCGTCAAATTACGTCAAGAAAATTCTCTTGATTATACGTAAGAGAGCGAGATGAATATCGGTGACTAAAAACCGAAACGAAGTCGAGGTTTTCATTCACCGATATTCACCGAGCCTGAGGTGAATAATTGTTTTAGTATAATTACATAGGTGATTCTTTGAAAAATCTGCATTTAATTTCTTTAAAACAATTTATTTCTTCGTTTGTCACCTCGACAAAATGGCTCGCGGCCATTTTGAAAAAAACCGCTTAATAGGTGATTATCGCATATAATGACCTCAAGTGCATGCAACCAATCAGCGCAGAAAAATTCCATTAATCACCTATTTAATTATACTAATTCTGGATAACACTCGCCATTACTTTGAGAATCAGCTATCAAATTGCTTTTTGAAGTTTCTTCAGTAATCCGTCGGTTCCATTTTCTGTTATTGGGAGCTATATCGTCCATTGCATACCTTCTTGATGTTAAACTATAATAATTATAACCATAAAACCAGCCACAACCACAAAAAATACTTCATATTGAGGACATTTCACTTCCTTAAGACATAGTATTAGCATTATATCAGTAGCGAAGAGCAACCTAGTTATTCTAAAACACAGAAGCGTGCCCAACGATGGTCAACGTTTTTTTTACGAAAAACTATGCCTGGGCCCGTTTTGTAAGTGTTTTTTAAAAACAGAAGCAAGATACACAACTTTTACTCAAAATGCTCCTAAACTCAAACATTTTCATCCACACATTTTAAATCTCCCCATCAAAAGCAAACATTTTTTACCACTTTTACCTCAAAATTTCTCTTTTTATAATCTGCTGGGACAAGACACGCAAAGTTTATCAAAACTAGCAGTAATTTGGACCCGCGTCCACGCTACTGAGAGACATGGGTCTGTTTTTCTCGATTTTTACGTCATAAACTGCTTTGGCAATTCAAAAATTTCGTCTGAAAACAGGAATGCAAAGCGTTTGTGACGTAAATTAGAGAATAGACCCATGCCTCGTCAACATCACAGCCGAGGGTCCAAATTACTGGTAGTTCTGGCCAAGTTTATGTGGCCTTGGCACGCACAGAAAGAGCGAGATTCCTGAGGTACAACAATGGCTTTGCTTTGGATGGGGAGATTTATATTAGGAACGAAAAATAATTTAAGTATTGGTCCAAGGGTCTCGGACTGAGTGCTTCCAAAAACTATATAGTGTTTTACAGTCTAGGTAATTGTAACTCCTTAGTTCTTAGATTTATAATTAACTTAATTATGCGAAAATAATTGCGAGTAAATACTCTAGACACAACACCCATTTGCACCTTGGAACCTTAATATTACTATATCAATTTGCAGGCCCTCCTATTCCGCAAAGTACCCAGGTAATTTAGCCCTTTTCCCAGGAGTTTTCTCACAAGACGTCACACCCAACTTTACTATCAAATAAATTGCCCAAAGAGTCCGGTCCCTTCCTGTACATACCCTTTCGAGTTGAGTTTTCCTAAAACCACTAGCCTTACAAAAATCCATACAATACTGACAATATTTCATAAATTCGGGAGAATAGCAGCTTTACAGAGTTGCAACGTTTGCGGTTTTTATAGGTAATTAGATTCCTTTAACCCTATCTAATGACCCCTACGCTTCGACTAGCGTTCTTTACTATATTTTTTATATGCGATCAGAACAATTTAGTGGCCCTCATCTATATTAACACCTAATATGGTTAATGGTTATGATAGGAATAAGTTCTATTTCTCTGTCATTCCTTGTTCTACTCAATTAACATAGTCCCCCATAATTTTCGCAAAGTTACCCCTGAGTAACTTTGAATCCGAACACCGCGCACACGGTGGTTCCAAAAATGGGTTGAAGCCCGGAAGAGGGGGGGAGAGAGAGAAGACTGTCACGCGGGAGGTCGTGAGTTCAACTCCTGGCCGGACCAACACTCAGGTACTTTCAAAAACTGAGGAGAGAAGTGCTGCCTTTGTAATTACTCTGCAAATGATTTAGACATATCTAGTCCTTCTCGGAATAAGGACGATAAGCCGGAGGTCCCGTCTCACAACCCTTGTCATAAACTCTGCGGGACGTATAAGGATCGCCACACACTATATCGAAAAAGGAGTAGGGGAACAGTGTTTTCCCGGTGCTGTGGTCTGACCTTTCCAGCAATGGTGGTCGGGCCTTGGCAGGATTAGTCTTGAAGGGCTTCTGTGGTGAATGAGACCACAAATGTGTATAACAGCCGAATGTCAGGCTTACTTAGCCAAGTGCTGGAGCCTCACTCAATCACTCAAGCACGCACCAGATATCAGCTGGCTTTAAGAGCACAGGTCATTCCTGTAAGTTCGATTGGACTAGTGTTTGAAGCTATTTGTTAATTTCGTAAAATTAATGATCATCTTCATACACCATACAAATGTTTTGAGTCCCGAAATGTAGGGTCACGAGCTCATTCTGAACAAATTCCATAGTAGATGGTGCAATGTTCCATGGGGATTTGGGGGAATGGTTAATAATCCGCTGGATTACGCAAAAGTTGGTTTGACATTCCACTTATATATTAGACTGGCCTTCTGAGTCCTATAATGACTCCCACATAACAGGTACCCGTAGCAGGCCTGGAAAACTGAAGCTGCCACAAAGATTGTTAAGCAACGTTGCATTTTTGAAATTTAGGGAATTTTGCGTTCGGAGGACGCGGCCCGTGTTTTTTATAGGGGGAGGGGGGCTTGCGGGGCGTGGTTGCGACACCCCGGTCCCTCCCGTATGCATACGGCCCTGTCATAATTCCACAAGAAGAGCTAGTTTCCAATCGAGTGTCGTAAAACCAAAACCCAAAGTAATTACTTTGGCCAATCAAATAGGACGGAGACTAATCCAGTAAACCAATCAAACTCGAAGTGTATTACACGTAGCCGAACAACAAAGCGCGGGAAAAAGTGCTCGTGCGATCTACTATTGGTGTTTGGTTTCACTTGTGATGATTGGTTGAAAAAGTGCGCGGAAGAACTTTGAACCAATCACCGAGTGAAAGTATGCAAAGCAAACCAATTCGCTAATTTACCTTCGACCCTCAATTGAAAACCCCGCTTCTACAGTAAACTCTTGTGGACGTGAAGATTAAATTCCAAATGAGACTCAACAAATTTTTCAGTGTTTGTACCTCACAAAAATATCAAGCCTAAACCGGATCGACAGCATGAAAGTTTAGAACAAATTTGGTTTTGTTGTTCTCCTTCCAGCAATTTTCCATGAGGAAGAGGGTATCTGGCAAGTCCCCCCGCAACTCGTCCTCCACATGACGTTTATCAAATTTGTAAAATCAAAGCTGAGGAGGTTTTCTGACGTTTTTACCGATACCCAGGTAAAAAAATAACTTAGTAACTTTTACCAGTTATTAAGCCCGTAGTGATTTATTCGTTTTTGAGAATACCAGAGTTTTTTCCGCCTTTCGTGACACCAAGACGGGCGACCCTAAA
>NW_027179475.1:0-17376 GCF_036669935.1 Montipora foliosa | reverse complement strand
AACTCGACTGGGACACATCAAGACCCGTAGCAGTTCAAGATGAGCTCCGAAACTTTAACAAAGATGGGTGGCGTTGTGTTGCTCATTACACAGTACTTTAGGTAACTCGTGTGTTCATTCTTAGTGCCATGACAAGTGTTTGTGGGGTTGATAGGGTCAATCCCTGCTCCAAGAAGGACAGTTTCGCTATCATTGATTCAGTCGAATCTTAATGTTCATCCATCTCCTTTTCGAAGCATAGAATCTTTGATTAACTATTTGTCTGTCCAGGGATTCATTTTTTAAAAGGGACCCGCTATTCCAACAATGAAATAGCCTTAAGCCTGTGGAAGTGTTTACAATCCAAATTTGTTTTTTGAACATTTTTCAAGCGACCAATAATATTGGTACATGTATCCAATTTAAATGAACTTGATAATTGCCTATGTTTATTTTCAATTTTCTCAATTGTGGCCATCTTAATAGTGATACATGTATGTTTACTGTTACCCTGTTGTTAGGAACAAAAGCTCTTTGTTTCAGAACGATAGGCAAAACTGTCAGTGCCTGGGAAATTTGAAAACAGAAATGAACAAGTTCAGAAGCTCATACCCAGTACAACCTTTTTTCAGATACAAGCACTTTTTTTGTAAAATTTCAAACACATTTTAATTTGCTAAGTCAACGTTTATTTCCAGCGTAAAAATTAAAGTTGTTCTTTTGTAGGAGTGGAGGTTCTTCAAACAAAGCAAATGTGGTTTTGTTTGTTTTCTGGCCAAGAAACACATAAGATGTGAAAGATACAATTAAGTGCACTGTGATTACACTGTTTCAGGCGTGAATTTTTTTAAAAAATATTTTCATGCTTGTCACTTCGTGGACACTTTTGGGTGCCATTCTATATGTCATGGGAATGTCTTTTTAATTTGCACTTTCAGTTATTGGAAAAGCAAGCATGTCTTCAACGAACAGATGAAAGACAGTTTTGATATTGAGAGAGATATGCGCAAAGCTGAACAAGGAGAAAATGATCCTTTTCATTTTTCCCGTTTACTAACTTATTTAAGTCCAAGTTTGTAATGTCGTAATCTTATTTCCGACTCATTTTTATTAACAAGTAAGCCCAGTTAATAAGAACTGTCTTCCAGACATAAATACCGCATTACTTTCAGATTTCGTTGAATGGTCTTGATAACGGAAAGGAACTTGGTACATGCAGCAGCATGAAAAGGCTTTAATTTTCTTTGTTTAGTGACTATTTCGGCGTTCCTTGTTAAAACTACCCAGTTCCATATAACTTAGATGTCACTGAAAGAAAGATAAATGAGTTAGTGAGTGAAAATTTGTCACGCCTCCTAAAGATAGTTGACTTCTTTTCACTCTTTTTCTTAAAGGAAAACCATTGTTTGTGACTTTATTCAGTGAACTGCAGACCCGAAGTGTAGCCTTTTTCATTCATTCCTTATTGGAGACATCAGTTTCGCTTCGCGTCTGCATGAAACGTCAAATAGCAGACTGTTGTTTTTTATAAAAGGTTGACAATTTCCCTAGCCTAACTCGTCTCTTTTCTTTGAGCAGTTGCCCTACAGTATTTACCCTGCCGGTGCCAGAGGCCTTCTCGTGCTGTCTTACTCTCATAGACGCTAAATCCGGCCGACAATTCGGAAAGCGCGCCTCTAGAAAACCCAGGTTATACTGGATCATAACAATTTTTTTGAAATTAAGAAATGTAATTGAAACAAATTTTTATTTTTTGGCAAAATCTCCATCAGTGCCTGCATGGCGTGTGCCTATAATATCAAGTTGAAACAAGTACAAATATTAAACAATTATTTGATGAGGTTTTTTTGATATTCGGAATAACCGATTTGTGATATCCGGAATAACCGAGCATTAAAAGGACCCTATGTAAAGAGGCAACCCTTAACTATCTCTAGTTGAACAGCTTTTCCAAAACTAACTTAATTTGCAATTTATTTCTTTCTTAACCACACTAAAGTCTCGGTTGCTCAAATGCAACGCTTGCGCGTTTCTTAAAGGCAATGCCTCAAAGTAATCTTTTAACACTTCTTTAAAGGCAATACCCTTTAAATATTATTAAATACTGTGCCTTTCACACCTAGTTCCCAAAGCAGCGTCTTTAACATTCCCTATAAAAAGGCCCCACTTTAAATATTCCTTAATAGCAGGGCCTTTAACTTTTAATATTCCTAAAAACCATGGACCTTTAACGTCCATTAATAGCTAGCACGGCCTGTTTAATCTTTAACGGTCATGCTTTCAACATTCTTCAATGGCCATGCCGTGTTAACATCCTTAAATGCCCTTCTTTAACATTCCAGTTCGTAAGACAATAGGCGTGTTATGAAGCCTTAAGCAAAGACCATGTTAACGCCAACGTCCAACGATATTAATATGACGCTATCGCATGTAATATTACCGGCAAGGCATTACAAAGGCGTTACAAAAACTGATTGACCTCTTGGATGCTCAGAAAACGTTTTATCTTTCGCGCCTTTACACAAAAAATATGAAGTAAAGACAACTTTTATTGATTATTATGGCCTAACACATGCTGTTGGGTCCCCTAAGGACAAGAATTCTAGCGCTCGGGCCGCGACAAATCAGGTCCTCAACGGTACGATGGCTTTGGACACGACTAACGTCAAGCTTGTCATGTTTCAGTTTTAAGAAAAACCACAACATTGTCTATACTAAAGATAAACTTTATTAAAGCTAAAATGAGTGTACCAGTAACAAATGCTACTTCTGTAAGTTTAGCACGCCTACCTTACAGCATATGTTGTTAGACTGTTCCGTTGTCCAAAGTTTTCTGGAGATTCCGTTCGCACATGGTGGTTTATCATGACTAAAGTAAATCTTAACTTTTTTAGGGTGTCAATTCTGTACGGTTATTCTCATCCGTGCAAGTTCCAAAACTATAACAAATCTCTCCCTACTCGTGGCAAAATATTTCATCTATGGGTGCTTCTTAAACGAGGAATCATTATATTTCGAGCTCTGTAAATTACGACTGCGCGAAAAAGCCCTAACGGAACAATTGGAATGCCTCCAAAAATAACACGACCACTGATTTCAAACAAAAAATGAGCAACCTCTTATTTGAATCAATTTCATTTCTTGCACAGTCTGATTCGGTTTGCACTTTTTATCACCCTTTCTCGTATTTCTACTATTTTCATTTCTAAAACGTATGACCTATTTATTCATTTATTATGATTGTTATTAGTATGTTTTAAATCTCATTAAGGACATCTTGGGGTGGGGGTGTCAACAGAACCTATAGAGTAATGCAGCTGGAAATAAATATTATTTAATGCGTTATGTTAAGCTAAGTACGATGATTTTTGTAAGTAGCTTGTTACACGAAGTCGTGTTGTTAGTAGCTAACAAGAGCGTTGCAAGTAAGTATTGTAAGGAGTGTATTGTATATAGTGGCAGTGTATGTTTGATGTATATTTGTTTTGAAATAGAAAAAAATTGTACAAAATTAAAAAAAAAGTGTATTTCCGCGATCATTCCGTCTTGTTCACCATGTACAGGTACGGGCGAACAATCCAGTGAGTGGATGGGTACGAACGGTTTTAAACAAAAATAGAAGATGGATGGTTATTCCTATATAGTGCCATGTTTGTCGTTTGTCGTTTATGAGGAGTACGGAAAAGAAATGCACGTAAATTCGCGCAGTACGGACATTGTTTACTTTTTTAACCAATCATAATCTTGCTTTGGTGGGCATTGTCGTTGCCCGTAGCCCTCCTCTTTGCTTAAACTCCCAGGTGGTTCTGCTGCTATTTTGTTTTATTAAATGTCAATGGAAATTGAATACAAATCCAATTAACATTAATCCTTAATTACATGCGCGTTGTGGTAAGGGTTACCCTTGTCCAACAATGATCGTTTTTCCTGTGTGTGGAGTCAGAAGTATTTCGAAACAAGAAACAACTTCCCCATCGTCCCTCCTATTTTGCTTTTTCGGACTATTTTTCGTTAGGGGGATGGGTGGACTTTATATTTATGTTTATGAAATAGAGTAAACTGCTTTGCGGTACTTAGTTATTTCCTATAGCAATTGACTTAGTTCACTGGAATTCGTTTTAACCGGTTCATTGCACTCATGTCCAATACACACGAAACTGAGGTCGGTTCGTTCAACGTTCAAGTCAAACCCTACTATCGGAAGTCCAGGTCGGGATATGCGAAATGGAAGTAAACTAGATTGCCAGAAGTGGAAGATTTTCAATCATCCTCTTCTTATCGGATGGTGCCGGGTCGTACGACCCCGACAAGGACGGTAAGGACGACCCGACCTATTTAGCAGTCAGTGTGGAGACAAACGGTTGCGCTAACTTGTCACGGTGCGGTGCGCTAGAAAATGTATACGCCTCGTTTTTCTTTATGTCACGAACGGAAACAAGCGCACTGAGAAATAGGCGTGCTACATTTCAATGTACCTCGTTCTTTAAGCTTTGCACCAGAACAAGGCTACACATGCATATACTTCGTTCTCTCAGCCATGGGTCGACACAAGGCGCGATAAGAAACCAGCACGCTTAAACATGTAAGAGCTCGTTTGATTAAGCCATAATGCCGAACAGGCGCGTTGAGTAACAATCACGCTACAGATGCACATAGCTCGTTCTATAAGCCATAAGGTGACAGACGCGCCCGGAGAAACAAGCACGCTAAACAAGTAAATGATTCGTTCAAAAAAGATGCTACACAGTCGTTTTTACAAGATATTGACATTTTGGTTGATTCTACAGGTCTAAACGTCGCGCAAAGACCGCGTCTAGTCTTCGACCATAGAACAAAATATAGATCGTCCCCCTTGTTTATTTGGCAAATTTAGCTTGCTGGACTAGGCTTGGAAAAATAAAGAATAGGAAATTGCTTAATTCTGGCGATAGCATCAAACGTTTCAATGTTCTTGTTCCTAATTTATTTTAGCAATCTCCTACCCTCAGTAATTCTGTGTTAGGCGCTTGTTTCAGCGTCGTTATCACGTTGATTCATTGCTTTTTCCAGTGACTGCAGTGTCAAGCTGGAGTCAGAAATTGGGACAGCTTTCTCTGCCGGTATTGGCAGTTCGAAATTCATCAAAAGGAGCTTATATCAATCGGAAATCATCATCCAAGAGTATGGTCATTATAACATATACGTCAAGACTTAAAAAAATTGTTCCAATCAACGATCATGAGTACTGGATCAAAATACTTGGATTAAATCGAGTATTGAAGCGTTTGATTCCTCCAACTCGCGACAATCCTTTTTAGTTTCCTTCCCAAAACAAATTTAACAGGGAGTACAACATTGATCACAGATCACGGACAGCAAGTGGTTCACCAGGTACTCTAATCCACGACGCCACTGCGTGGAAAAGCACAGATCCGTAGCTCTCAATGCCACAAAGATACGTCCGGTTCATCTTTTTTATAAGACTTATAGTCTCGCATTTTTGAGAAGAAGAAATGAAGAAGAATACAAAGAAGAAAGAGGAGATAACTTGATTTAATGAGGGTACATCATTTTACAGTTAGAAACTGACAAACTAGTGGCCAATGGCTAAAAACTAAAATAAAGTTTGACCTTAACAAATTAGATACATGGTCAATTGCTATATATGATTGCGTAAGATACTTTACATAATTTTCTGTAAAAGCTTTTACATTCTGACAAGATCTAATATTAATAGGGAGCCTATTCAAAAATGTTACTGCTGCGACTGCAAAAATGCCTTCCTCCCTCTGTTTCAACGCGAGTTTTTCGGGCATCCTCGGTTTATGCTTCCATGCCCTCGACTGCCTCGTAGAAATATCACTAATCCGTTAAACTAGAAGCGCTAAACAAGAGAATAACGTAGATTTATATTTACAGATTCCTTTGTTCTACCACGATGGTCTTCTCACTAAAGACATCTTTATGCAATTAGCGCATTCAAAACGTCCTAATATTACTGTACAGCCGCTTTTCTTTTTATTGTGTCCTGTAATATGATGTATTTTTTGTTGCATAGCCGTACATGGTTATATATTTTAGCCTTAAATGTAATGTTCGCGAAGACATTATCTCTTGTAGCTACGGAAATTTGAAATGAAATCAAGGTTTGTTATGTATGTAATTACTTTACCTTTAGCAATGCGCGTGCGTACACTTTGTAATCCTCGATTCTAGTGCGTACCATCTGGAACAGAACCAATGACTTTGGAGGAGAATATAAGCATTTGCACATATCTTACGTTAACTAGACAAGGGCTGAGGTTGAAGCTGTGGGTACGACAAGGAATCTGTCGTATCTGGTTTTAGGGCCGACATTTCTCTCCGCCACTGCCTCCCGGTGGGTAGAGGTAGGTACTGAAAGCAGCGAAGCAACAACCCCGTCGCGGGCTCTGGTAAAAGCGAGGCGCTGGCCGAAATCTTCGTGCGTAATCGTCAAGTTACCACGCTCCGGCGCGATGTCCAGGAGTTACCGCTACTATCCCTTTTCCTCTCTCGTTCCAACATTTCGTCTGTGCATGCGTAAATGTTCTTGCGCTCCGCTATTGTACCATACGCATAAAAAGTAAAAGCAGTAAAAGCTAACCGTGTTAAAACGAGTGCCTTAAATTTAATATTGCTTCTCAGCGCTATTTGAAATTGGGTGCTTTTCTAGACTTAAATACTGTTTATCATCGCTATTTGTAGGCAGTCTGTAGTTGTCAACACTCACACACCTTCTGAAATGCTAAGCCCAATCACTAGATAGATTCACCTACTTCAAGGTCACGCCTTTCTTCGGCTATAGCAACTATTCATTTCTCAGGTATTCATGCAGGCGAATACCATAGGACCAGTTTCAACTTTGTTTTTCCTCTTCCCTACTTACCCGGAACTGGACCAACAAAATCAACAGAGATGTTGGTGAATGCCTCAGTCACATTTTTGTGCCCTCACTGGAGGAAGCAGTGCCGACGATCCGTGAAGCTGTCCTGAACTTTCCTTCTCCCGCAAAACCACTCATGCTCTTTCACGTACACGGATCTCCTCCCTATCTCCCTGGTTCGTTTTAGGAAGCATGGATAGCTCTAGAGGTGACAGCACGTCGCCTCCAACAGTGGTGCCCAGGTTTGAAAGATTCCCCATTCGTCGTCATATTGTGTGTGAGTTTGTTGGTTCTCTGCTCTGCTTCAAGAGGTTTTGGCCCGGGTACTAGTCAAACCTGGCACATAAGTGGGGTCCTCTGGCTTTCCCCTGCTCCTCAAAACCAACCTACGATTTGATATTAGTTGCGTGATTTGATGTCATTTTTGTACAGTGTCCCCAATTAGTGCCTCAGCGGTAAAGACCGTTGACACTCAAATAGAATTCACTAACTAAGGCGTTCCTGCATGCTTGCTGTCTTTGTGCGGCCTCTCCATAATCAATCTCGTTACGTTGATCCTTCCTTGGAAGAGTAATAATGTCGCGCCTTTCCCAGGCAATATGATTGCCCAGTCTCCAACGGCTATTTCCCACATAATACCCGACAACTTAGTAAAACTGAAAATACTATTAGCATCTTTCCAGCTAGAGCGGTCACTGCCTCGTCCCCTCTCCTTCGCACCTGCCACCAGTTCCCCCTGCTCGGGCTCCACACTCGCTAACGGTTCTCGCTAGCTTCAGTGAAAAGCCACGCTTCTCCTGTACATGGCGTGCGACATCTCCTCAGGATACCATTTTCTTGTTGTACGTGATGAAGCACCATAACATATTTACTCCGTTTTGCAAAAAAGGGTGCCACAAATCCAACACACAGAAATTCAGAACCACTCGAAAATCGGTCCTGGATCTAGCCTTGTATTTTTCCACGGCATCTGTGAGCAAGGAATATTTGCCTTCCTGGTGGATTTTACATTTCTTGCGGTCGAGTCAGTTACTCAGGTTCGTTCCATGTGCTATAATTGGCGAAGCAAATTTGTCTGTCATTCCTCTGCTTAACTTGTCTGGACTATCAGAGCCGAAGATCCGTTTTTCCTTTCGTGAGACCAAGAGGCTGTCCCGCTATTTCTGCAATTTGCAAGCCAACAATGGTTGCCATCATCTTGAAAGAGGAGGTATTCTTGATGTGATATAGGTGGCACGGCCGTTGGCCTTTAACATCACAAAAAGGAACAGTTTCATGACTCGACTCATACTGCTGCCCCGCTTGAAGCTGGGCGAGGGCTTCTCCCACCGTCTGAACCAGACCCCTGGCGCTCCTTCTTACGCCAATCAGTCGGATCTTAGAGCCGGTAAACTGCCTCGTCACATGTTGTGCCCTCTCCAGTTTGTGCTAATCCTGGGCGAAAAGATAAGGAGACACTGGGCCTCCCATACGACAGTGTCCCCCTGGTGAAAGGAAGATACCAATACAACTTGGGGCTAGTTTTCCACTACCGAAGCCTGCCGGCAGGAAGTGCTGAGCACCTGCCATCCGCGCATAGGGGCTCCACTTCGGATTTGTCCTGTCAGTGGCGTCCAGTTGCCACCGCATGGAGGCCAGAAGTTGGACTTAGCTCACTTATGTCCAGAAATGCACCTAATTAGCTGGCCGTCCAATTTTGACATCCGACACGAAGTGTCCCTAAAGTCTAAGCAATTGCTACCTTATTTTCAACAAGGTAAGGATACAGTTTTACATTATTTTTTAGTCTTGGGTAAATGGCAGCAGTTTAGCTCTTTACTTAAAGAGCAGCATTTGGGGGACACTTCTGTGACATTTTTTGTCCCGTACTTCTGTGACACGAGTGATGTTGAAAGTAGGGAAGAGCAAGGGGACACTTCGTGACGCTTATTTGAAAATCCGAGTGCCTAATTATGTGCATTTCTGAGCGATCTGACTTAGCTGACTGAGGCTCGTAGAGTCGCACGCCATTGGTAGCCATTTCGAGTGGTTGTGGGAGAGCCCAGCCTCACAAGCCACTCCCCGGCTATGCTTGCAGAATAACATATAATGTCATACACACTCTTGGGAGGATACCTTTCCAATGACTTTTGTTGACCTACATGACGAATTTGGACAACAAATCGTTCAGTGACAGAGCACCCATTTTTAGTTGTCTGAACGCAAGGCCTTGAACCCCAATCTACTTCGTAGTACTTAAACAAGTCCCACTGCAATCTAAAACCCGCCCTTGCACTCTCTTAACCTCTGCCTTTTTGCAAGAAATGTTCACAGCCACCTTAATCTTATATTTATTTGAAAACTGGAATGGCCTCGTTAACCAAATCACTTCATTGGGACGATGTGATTCTCACTCGCTCTCCATCATGCCCTGTTATCTAAATTTACTAAAAAGACAAACCTTTTTAACTCACCCAAATATTGATAAAATAATCACATTACCTTCACACTAAGTAAACAAAATTGAGAAACTTCAAAGATCCCGGTACCTCGATCTTGGACAGAAAAACCAAATCACACTGACTAAGAAAGCTCACCTGGCAAGTCACATATCTTTTAACATCTTTCGCAGCTTCTGATCCTTAATGGAGAGACAAAACCAAAAGAGATCAAACAGTGTTGATGTACGACTCAAAAAAACGTCTTTAAGTCAAGCATTCTGGCACGTAGGTCATCGGTTGAGGGATACCCTACGAATGTTAACTGATCGTCCTTAGACTCCCAAGAAATCCCAAGCGTTTTTTTACAGCTGGCAATCAGTTGAGCTTCAAGATGTAGATTGATTTGGTATTTCTTTCAGCAGGTCTGCACAGAAATTCATGTTAATCCCCCTAAGCCACTTCCTTGGCGTCATAGCAACTCGCTTCCAAAGTGTACTGAAATCAGGGTGCAGCGGAATCAGCCTCGTCAATTCTTCCCCCTGACTGTAAGCTGTCGTCCATGTAGGTACTCTTGCACACTGTTTCAGATGCCCTGGGCAATTCCCTGGGATTTTTTTCTTAGCATTATGCTATGCCACAAGCGGAGGCGAAATAAACACAACTCGCTTCAAGTTGTATACTTTGGGGGTGGTGCATCTGTGATCGTGTGTCCACCACAAAAAACTACGAACCAAGGTAAGAGGGCTGCACATGCACTTGCAGAGACATTGGGGTACTATCACAGACTTGAGCTACTAGCGATCGTGTAAATCTGACAAGAACATTGACGAGAGCATTTGTGCAGTTTTAGCCCTTGGTGAGAACCAAGGTCTGACCTCGCTTGTACTCGTATCTTGCCTAACAACGGAAGTGTGGAAGACACCAGACTTGCACTTCTTCTTCATGTTCTGTTCTAACTTTCCTCAATGTAACCCGTTGTTGTTTTAAAAGTGTTGATCCCGCTCTTGTTAAGCCATTGTTATCTCAGGCTGCCTTGCCAATTTCCGCTCCGTGCTTCTCCAAATGAGTTTCTGTCCTAGCAAACTTAGTTTCAAGAGGTTGGGCAGTCCACTAATCCATGGCATCCCCACTATGTTTCCATCAGAAGTTTTCTTGAGTATTTACCTCAGATTCTTGGGGACAACCAAATGGCATGTGACTGAGATGCTCCTCAATGTCCCACATTTGTTGCATCATTTCGTCTAGCGGTCTTCCTTACAAGCAAAGAACAAAATTTGATTAATTTTCACGTCCAGAGTCTTCTTGGACTGGGCCAATGCTAAGTTCACCCAAGTGGTGTTAGCCTGGCGATGGGTTCTCCAGGGCCTGCTTGTAACTTCCTTTAGTGAACAGTCGAAAGATTTAATTGATCCTCGCACTAATCTGGAGCAATTTGGGCAATAGTCTCTTTTCGTCGTGGCTGTGGCTCAAGACGAAACTTTCGAATGGAAAATCACCTCCATCCCTGATTATTTCCAGAAAATCAAAGCAGACCTCTTGCATTTCTCCTTCGATTCACTCTCTACACAATTCCATTCAAATATTATTCTCCGCAAAGTTTCTTTCCAAGCGCACGTAGATGTTGAAATTTCGAGATAAACTAATCCAAATTGCCGTGGGACCCACGGTAATAACAACTAACCCCGACTGTGGGTAACCAGCTGCCTGCTAATGACAAGCAAACACCAGAGCTGCTCTCGGGGTCCCCCTTGCCGCTGGCAAACAAAAAAGAATACATTGGCGGCAAAGAGCTACCGGTAGATCAATTTTATCCCGCAGAACATTACTTGTAATTACCAAGTGAGCTTTCGCACGAAAACATTATATCTGCACACGTTAAGATAACATGTTATCTTCACACGTGAAATTAATCCTCTGTTGGCCTATGGTTACATATACAAATCGCCGCCTTTCACTGCGGCAAGTTCAAAACACAGGTCACAGGTCCATTGTTTTTACAAATACAGAAAGTATTCTAAACTTTATAAAAGGCCCTACCCTTCTGCCTAATTTTAGGCTCATTTTAGGCCTAAGGTTTGCATTTATGTTGTTTAGTGGAATACTTCCTGTATTGGTAAAAACAATGACCTGTGACTGTTACCTGTTGTTTGTACATGCTGCCTTTCGATGCCTTTCGTGAAATGATTTAGTATTTCACCGGCTCGTTCGCTGCTCTCATTCGTGAAATATCTTTTCAACACTCGAGCAGAAATTTCGTATCTTCCGCTTAGCCATGTAATATCCTCTATTTATGCCGTGTTTGAAACAAACGTTGTGCTCCCATACAAACCTTTGTAAATGTCGTCTTTGGAACACACACACCGCTAAAAAGTCACTTACCTCTTCATGTCATGGCAGCAGCATAGCAGAACACTTGTGACCGCAAGTAACAACAACAAAGCAACAAACAACTCCTGCTGACAATCATTACAGATATCTTGGGAAGGCCATAATAAAGCTGAGTTACAATAATATTGTTTTCTTCAATTTCATTTAACTCTGGAACTGTTCCAATAACTTGTTCAAAACAACCAGTGTAATCCGTTTTCCATTTTATGTCATAAGGTATAACCGAGAATGAGTGAAACAGTCAAAAGGATAGAAAAACATTATCCAAGATTAACAATTTAATAAAAATTCGCACCTTGATTGTTCTTATATAACAGCTCTGAAATTTGCACTCATCCTTGCAGTTGTCTGTTTCTTATCTCAAAATACCTTAAACCGCAACCCCCTCACAACCATGAAAACTTGACGCAAAAATGCAAGTGAATGCGTCAAAGGTCCACATACAGAAGATATGATGTATAAACCTGATTTTTACAACAAGTCGTTTGTCATTTAGGTCATGTTTGTCGTGTAGAATATCCCAAAAATCAGATCACGTTTTTCCTGACTTCACGCTACTTCGACGGACAGGTTTTTGCAGTGATTGGTTTTTTTTCTTCTTTATTTACTTCCTCCCAAATATTCGTTCGATGAAACCCTTAATTCTAAGGAATCGTTTTGTAGTTCATGTATTTTTTGACCAAGTGAAACACGGGTTTACAGCAGCTTTGCCAGCGGTAACATTGCTAACAAATGCTACCAATTTATCCTTTGTTAAATGCTCTCAATGGAATGAGTCAAGTTCATCCAACTGTTCATTAATATGGTGCATAGAAAATGTTGCATTTCCTCCTTTCAAACTGAGCTGTTCTGTCCTGTGGACATGAAAACAATTATTTAACAACAATAATAATAATAAATAAATACTTAGCATGCACAATTTTTTCTGACACTCCATGCAACTATAACATCACATAGGTCTAAAATTAATTTGTGGTATATACTACGACAATTAACTAATACTAACAATTCAGATACAGTTATATGGAAAGTCGTAATATCGTTCGGAAGAATGTCTTCAGGTTACTTTTAAATGTAAAACGGTGGGTACATACATGTCTAGAGACTACAAAAAACTTTTGATACAATATTGGGTAAATTTAAGGTCAAGAAAGCAATTTTAAAAAAACATTGTCTCTGAAGGTTGGAGCTATGACGGGGTCTGCTACACCACATACGGTTCTTATCAAATACCCACTATTTGTTAACATCTGTCAGAGCTAATATGATTCATTTTGAAACATGAGTCCTTACCGAATACCTGCCAAAACTCGTCCTGCACGACCTGGACTTTTTTACCAGGCAATATCCTTTCCATACGTGGCCAGGACTAAACAAATTTCACAAGGGGGGGTGGAATAGTACAAACGGAGGAGGTGTGGAGGAAAGAAGGCGAAGGAGAGTTTTAATAGAAGGAATTTAATGGGCCGGGCAAAAATAGGAATGTATCTGCTTGTCATTAGATTTGATATTGCCATGGTAATGGCCATAATCCAAAATTTCCAAAACCAAAAGATAAGCATTATTATAACGGTACCCATACCGGTAAATCTCTTCAAGGAGAACCTTCAAGAGAAATTAAGTAGGTGTCCTTTTGTTAACTCATTCTTTGTACGGTATTCGCCAATACTCTAGGGAGCCACCTTACTACTGTGGCATGTTCATTGGGGTATTACTAAAACATGAAACAGCAAAACAACAAAACACTATGTATGCTTCCACCATACATAGCCTGCGGACAGGCTCCCTCTTGGGTTTAGGGCGAGTGGACGAACCGAGAGCGGTCTGGTGATGAAGGAGTCCCCACTCGCTTCGCTTACGCATTCAAGCTTCACTCACCGAAATTTTTTTTCGCCCTTGCTGGAAGCCCTGTTCGCAGGCTACACCATACAGTGAATACTAACCAACAAAGGTTGGATTTTTGACCTAAATATCGTTTTAGACCTGTAGTTTAAAAACATCAGTGCTCTTAATCGCAATCTTAATCCTGAATCCTAATCTTAATTTCTAATTAATTGGGAGCAAGCTTAATTAGGCCTAAACAATATTTAATCTCAAACCCACCTTTTGCCAGTTTAGTATTCAGGTAAGATGGGTTCATAACCGTGTGTTTTGGGTGTTTCAGTTTCACCTGTTTCAGGGTGTAGGAATGTCCTTTTTTCATTGATATTTAACCGGATTGAACTTCACCTGGCTTCGTTGATGCTCCATTTTATCAATCTGTTTCAGTTTCTGTTGCACATCCCACAGGCTTTTTGGCAAAGCATGGCTCATATTTAATGTCCTCAGCGTTGGTTCTATTGTATAGTTAGCTCTGTGGGTTTCCTTGTTTCTTTCCTGTGTCAGCACAAACTGGTATACCTTGTAATGTTGAAAAACTGTCAAAAACCATGTAATCTACTATGCTCTTGAGGCTGCTTTGGCGGAAGTGGGTTTTTATTACAGCTGAGCTCAGCATTTTGAACATGAAGTACAGCCCTCGACCACTGGGGGGGGGGATTTTCCTTGAACACAAAAAGTTTAAACATGCTACAAGTATGAACCACACGATAGCTGCAAGATAATTTAAATGCAAAATGGCATGATACAGTTATGACATCTTACCTAATGTTGGATTGGGATGGTCAACTAACCAAATGGTGTTCAACCAGCCTCGGGGCTTTGAAAAACGATTACAATTTCACAGGTACAGTGTAAACACTGATGTCAAAGTTAAAAATGTTGTGTTAAAGTGTTAAAAGGTGATGTTTATATTTCTTTTCCCATTCAAGGGTATGATGATAAATAATTACGTATTGTAATATTGGACTGCTCACTATCTCGTAAGTAAGGTACTTGTGTCAAAAATGGCATGATTCTGAATCTGAAATAAAAAGCAGTTGAAATTTTTGCACAACCCTCCCACACCAACTCCAATGTTTGCTTAGAGGAGAGGTTTCCTTTCCTTGAGATTATGGTTACAAAAACCCCATAGAATAACGCAAGGATGTCAAAGAGCTGTGTGCATATGATGATGTTGACCGATCTACTAAAAAGAAGCTCAAAAATGAAATCAATGACACCTTCCTGAAGCCTTAATTAGCGTACATGTACATAGTATCGTCTGAATAAAACTGGGCTCCTCAGAATTTGTCTCGAGTCAGTTACCTACATGCAGGGTTTCATCAATGTTTGAAGCAGGGGGGCATATGGGTTTAACACTCAGGCAAAGGTATGGGTCATTCCCTCCTAGGGTGGGGTCCTGGGTGGCATACTGATGCCCGAAAATTTTGAACTTCTTACGTTGCAGAAATGTTTGTTCCCTGCATTCGGAAGCCCCAAAATAATGTTCTTCAACCACAGAAATATCACCCAAGAAATTCGTTCATTAATGTGACACACAAAGTGCAGTCCACATCTTGGCCTTTTCGCAAGATGGAGGCATCTGACTTGTGCCACCTTACATTTCATGTAGCAAAATACACATTGGGAAAAAACAGTCTCAGCTCGGTCTTTTATGGAGGGCAATTGGTTTTTCGCCAATGTGTGATAGGGTGATTCAGTGCCGAGGTGAATGTGGCTTATGAAATTTGAATGCAGTTTAATGAAATTGTGACATTTTGACAGCATAAGGTATATCAAGTAAAGAGGCCAAACTTGTATTTTTTTTAATCAATGTTTGTATTTTTACAACAAATTTCCCTTTTGTGGAAAGCAGCTGGGCCAAGTCCGTGTGGTGGCCTGGGCCTTACAGAACCGTGCATACTAATTCAAAGGTATTTTAGCCCTGCTTGATGATTATGCAGGAAAGGTAGATCTTAACAGTTTGTTATTGAAATCCAAAAAGAACATTGTGGGTAACCACACACATTTTTCAAATATCATTTTCATGAATAATATTTGTAAAAAGCTTAAAATAGAAACACATGTATGTGAGTTACTTTCTTCAATTGAAGCTTTCAAGCTTTTTTGAGAGATAATTAACATTTTCTCTCAAAAATTGCCGGTTACCCACAATTGTCGTTTTGGCTTCCAAGAGTACTTTATCTAAGCTCGAATTTCGCCGCTAGTTTTTGATGAAATGCGCGAATTCGCTAATGCAAGGTCATTTGTTTCACCTGACCCTTACCTGGGTAAAACAACAAAGTGTTTTGAATTATTCTCCCTGGGTTTTTAACACTAAGGTTTCACCTGAGGGGCAGAGGAAGTTTAAAATGTAACCCTGTACAAATGTTACATTCCCCGCGACGTCCCTGGGGCTTGGGGGCCCTGGGGTTTCAATTGCCTAGTGCATAACTACAAAAACCGACAGACGTCAAATTGAAGGAGTCCAAGTGCTTAAACTGATAAACTGTAAACTGGTAAGAGCCTTTTTCTGCGTGGAGATTGTGGATGTTGAAGTGGAATGGAATGGAATGCAAAGTTCACGAGACTTTTCCACGCTTTCTGACGCAATATTGGTGTCCATGTGTTCGAACTACTGGGCTCAAAATTCCTTAATTTTCCTTAAATAGACCTTTTCACGGTTTCTGACGCCATTTTGGTTGAGGGGGCAACGACGGTTTAAATTACTGTACAAACACCGTGAATGAATTTGGGCCAAATTCAAACCTCTGTAACTCCTCGGCCAAAAGGCAGATTTCAAAAATTTTAAAATATTTTTTATATAATCACTCAACAGAAAATTAGATTTCATTGCCACAAGGCACAACCTCGAAAAATCTCCTTATGTCCCTATTCATCTTTCACCGGAATTTGCATACTTTTGTTTACAAGGGTTTATATGAAATTAAAAATTGTGTTTATAGCTTGATTCTGATCATCATACAGTACTTCACGAAAATAATCCTCAAATGTAGTGCTTTTTGACATGTCTTTCTTCTTGCTAACTCCAATCGTCAGACCTTAAAGAGTTATATAATGGTTTCAAAGGTCCGCAAAAGAGCATACATTCACGTGTAATGCATCTGTCCATGTAAATCCTGTGGGGTGGGGGGGGGAGTGCGGGCAATAATGCGAGGACTTGATGCCTGAGACTACCTCCCTGGTCCGGGCTGCTGATCGCAAAGTTACCCCAGGGAGAGGACATTTGCCTTTGACCAAAGAAGTCTGGTCTCAAGTTCCAACACGGTTACCAAGTCCTGTCCCTAAGTCTATGTGCTACATTTGGAGAAAGTTGTGTATTTGTTGTTTCCATAATCGGATAATTTAAACTGTGGACCTAAGCAGATATTGTCTATTTCGAGAAAGGTGTTATCGTTAAGTTTCCCCATGTGATTGAAAGGGTGAATTCCCCCACATGGTCCAGAGTATTTTGTGGGTCACTTATCTGAACCTGTTTCGACATGCTGAACAGATAAATCATGAACATACCCTGTTTCAAATACATGTTCTTTGGTATGTTTTTATGTAGTATTATAGTAATTTGTTTGTTCCAATTCTTTGCCTCAGGGTGGGGCTTTTTGTTGACACTTATGATTTATCCCCCCCCCCCCCGCCCCCTGCGGGATTTACATTAATAGGTGCATAATAAATTAAGCCGTGTTTCCCCACAACCAATATGTGCGTCAGAAAGCAAGAAAACTGTCTATTGTAACTTGCATTTCATCCTGTCACTTGAAAATTGTATCATCGTTGTGGTGCTTACCTTCTGCTTTGCTTAAATAGCCTTTTAAAAACCTCAAAGAA
>NW_027179474.1:57500-69513 GCF_036669935.1 Montipora foliosa | reverse complement strand
CCTACTAACCAATAACAATAAGCATATTTGTTAACTGAATAGGTTGAGCAATATAATTCAGTTATCATATAATAATTTCCTATGATTATCACAATTCAACATATTAAGAGTACATTCCTAATTTCCAAAACTCTAAAGATATAACAACTTAACAAAACTTAACTACTGCCTTAAAAATTCTTAAAAATAGCGACTTAAAAACTGGTGAGAAAGAACCTCGCATTTGCTTACCAACGTGGATCGCATAGGGTCAGAGGCAGGGAGAGCAGGATTTAAGGGCGGACCTCTAGATGATCTGTTTAACATGGCTAGCTGACAGCATTCTAGCATCAGACTCAGCAAGAAACAGCGGAGGGAGTGTCATCTCCCTAGATATGAATCAGTCTGATCAGGGTCAAGCTGCCTTTCTGTGAGTACCACTATTCTCGTCTATAAAGTACTGTAAACAACTCTCCCGAACATTATTCATAAGCAAGGTTGGTAGCATTACGTTTTTGCTTTAAAACAGCAAGATCGGATTCCAGTCGCGACTTACCCCACCTCTTTTCAGCTTTCCTTCGTTCACGCTTCACCTCCCTGATCTCCTCACTAAATCATGGTACACGAGCAGGTATCTGGACGATTGTCCTTGTCATTAATACCGGGGCATGCAAGGCAGCTTTCTGGGTGTATTATAAGATGTTACGATTCCTGAGGTCATCTGATGGACTCTTGCATAATGTCAGAAGACAGCCAAGTCCTCATTGAGGGAATCTGCGTTAACTAAGTGCAGCTTTCGGTAGGGGAACGTTCCGTGCACAGTAAGTGGTGGCTTATCAGGGCGGCAGAGCACAGCACGGCCATGCATGGGCTGAAACTTTACCGGCTTACGCGAGGGGAAATAATAAGGGTGCATTCTTTTGGGAGAATCCTGGCTATTCTCATTCTGCGATTAGGAATAATACCAATTCATGGAATTATCAAACTCGCAAAAGAAACACATATTCTGAAAACGGAATGACTATTACCGAAGGTGACTGGGGAACGATTGTATCAGTGGATGCCCCAGTTCAGTGTTGGCATGGCGACTGAAGTTTGGAACACGATATGTTGAAATATGGCCATAAGTACCAGTTTTTTGCCGGTTTCCTCGATCCTTCGGTTTTCTTCGTTTGCTAAAAACCTTAACGGGGAAAGATGACGAAGAATGTTTTGTGCTTGTGAGTGCTTTGCGTAGTGCAAGACGGGCGGCGTAAATATGCTCGGATACAAGGGTTTGTTTAGGAAACCAATAAATGCCAACATGATTTCTTTTGGGCCCAGGCAAGGGCACTTTTTTTTTTTATAAAAAACGCAAACTGATAGGTCTTCTTGTTCTGGTTACGGTAAAGAAACAGAGCAAAAGTCAAGCATACCTGCATCTACGGTATACATTGTGGATCGCTATTCCATTCAATTTTACAATGTTCAAGCGGCCGGTTGGCGACCAGCCTGTCGCGTGTCATTTCCCGCCAAAACTTTCCAAAAGGACGCATGTGCTGCCTATTCCGAGTGAACCGTATTCCGGTGCTCCCGATAGCAGAATGAACCGTTCATTCCGAAAACGGAATAGGTCCCAAAAGAACACGAATACCGTCTATTCCGTGTATTCCTATTCCGAAATAGTACCAAAAGAACGCCCCCCAAGTAACTGATCAGATTGGCGTGTAATGATTAAGGTCAAGGGTGTGTCATGTTTGTGAGTTGGGCCAGTGACGTGTTTTTGAAATCCGTATGACTCCAGTAAATCTGTCAGTTTTTTGCAATCAGCGTTCAACGCATTATCCACATGGATGTTAAAGTCTCCCGACAACAGAAGCTGCTCTCGGCATAGAAATATGGACGCTAGATTATCTGCGAACTCCGGGAAAAAGGTACTGGTAGGAACCTTGTGCTCATCGGAGTACGGTGGTCGATAGACTATGATAATGCGGAGGTTCTGTAAAGAGGGCTGTTGCTCGATCCACTCCAAAAATTCAAAAGATTATTTCTCGCCTGCATCGATCTTTTTTACATGAAGGGAGTCTCGATATAGAAGCGTCGTTCCGCCACCGTACATACATACATACACATACATACACATACATACATACATACATACATACATACATACACATACATACATACATACATACATACATACATACATACATACATACATACATCCTACGTGCTTTATTTAAACAAGGTAAAACTCTAGTAAGAATACAATAGCTTTAGTACAATAAAATTCAGTACTACTATAGAAATAAAAGTACTGTTTTACAAGGTTGCCGTGTGGGAGCCTAAGCCTTATTTTCATAAAATTGATTCATTTCTTTTTTTTTTAAAGGTGCAACTGATTCGATCGTACGTAAATTGTTGGGGAAGCTGTTCCAATGTGAGGCTCTTTTGGAGATAGTTGGTATTTGGTTTGGGCAAATGAAGCTTCATTTCTAAATTCCTCGGGCCGATATTCTCCCAGTACGGCCCTCACCCTAGGTCAATAAGATATATATTATAAACCGCAACTTAATGTCACGGACTACAGCAAAATACATTTTGTGGTTTGTGATTTAGGCTGATTATCCACAAAGGAGTGGGAAGGGAGGGAAATGAAATTCACTTTAGATCTCGGGGATATATTTTTAGCAAATTTTATTTTGTCTTATCCCTTTGGTGGTGTTTTCGGCCAGTAAATTTAGGAAACAAATTAAGGTTGACCTACAAAAAAAAATTAAAGTCGAAAGACTAATACTGCAAGGAAAGAGGATTTCCTGATGCCCAAAAAACCGTCTTGGCGCTGTATTACAGTGCTTATCGGCAGTCATAATTTCAATAATAATGGCCGTTTTCACACTGAAGACTAACAAATTTGTTCTCCTAATGTTTACTAAAAACGACCGATTTCGCTGCGGTTTTACTGATGTTATGCGTCAAGGCATGAACCTTTGAAATCCCTTTATTCTAGAACCCAAGTCATCTTTTGCCAAGGGCCTTTGTTTCTCGCTCTCAATTTTTTTTCCAACTCAGATTTGTCTTAAGTTTTATGTTTTTTTTAGTTCTCTTGATTAAAGGAGAAGGAAAACCTCAAGGAAATAGTGTAAGAAGAAGCCCCAAGGTAAAGTTTTATTGAAAAAAATAATGAAGTATGAATATGATGAACATTTATTACCTGTCGAGTGCTTTTTTTTCCTGTTTGGTAGTCACAAATGTGCATTCCCCACGAATATTAAATTAAGCTCCGCTCGGGTGAATCCAATCTACGAAATATCTAGATCTTGCTTCGTTCTTGTGTGAACATTATTTTGCATAGAACGAATACTCCAATAGACATGCTTCTTGCAAACCAGTTTGTTCAGTCGTTCCCTCGACGTAGAAATGAGATAAGAAAATAGCCTTCAACTGCCAAACAAAATAAAATGACATCAAGTTTTAAAAAAAAACCAGGTATCGTCGTCACGAGGACTTTGCAGTGGTCCCCCATCCAAGTACACTGAACCCCCATTCGAAAGGGGCTTAATTTTAGTTGACATTTAGACTAGGATCAACGATAGTGACCTTTTTGTTGAATTCGCGCCTATCTTGTCGAATCTTACAACACTTAAAAGAAAAGAAAGAAAACTAAGAAAACCCCAGTGTCTTGCCATCATCTTGTCACAGATGCATACTTTGTTTCGTGAGTTGTTAGTAACATGCAAGGTAACTTTGATCACAGGCGGCCGCTAAAATCGAAGTCACTTTCGCTTTTGCGATTTTACTTGTACAGCCAAAAGTGCGATAAAAAAATTTAGACGTAGCGAAAATCTCCCAAAATGTTTTTAGCTGATGACTAACTTTTCTTATTACTTATTACATCCATTTAGAAATCACCGGTGATCCTTGCAATGTGGTTGGCTCTCAGCAGCTCGATTTATTCCCAGGCACTTTTTTTTTGCTCTGAATCGCACCATTCCTCAGCCAATGAGAAAGTAACACTAAACCAAAACAACCAATCAGATTTCAAGGCTTGTTTAAGGTAATCAATCAAACTGCAGGAAAGTTAAAGACAAAGAGAACCGTTGTGTGGCGAATTTTGCACTGAACGTTTGTTCCTAACTGAAGAAATAAAATATTGGCACTGACTAACATCCTGTATTTTAGGGATTAAATAATAATTGTGCGTTTTCTAAATGGATGTAATAAAGTGGTAATTGAACTTTGTGTTGAGCAATTTTGGTCTGAAATCATACTTGACTCGTTCGATTTTGAAATCACACGTATGATTTCAGACCAAATTTCACTCCACTCACTTCAACTACCTTTATATATTCGTGGCACAAAATTTATGATGTTTGTATGTCACAAAATTTTGTTGCTTATGGCAAATTGTTTTATTCTCGAGCGACCATTTCCTAAAAACTTCCTTCTGCTCTCCTTAAAAAACCGTATATCAATGTTTATTTACTTTTTCATCACTATTTGTTTTGCATACAGCAGGCCTAGGCTAACAAAATCTGTACCTTGCTTGGTTCCCATTTTTGAGCGTGAAAATAGAACTTTCGGTTCTATGTCTCTTACATCATATCATCGTATGCTTGAGGTGTTCCGTCCATTTACTAACCTCACCGGACAGGCTTAACCTTAGTGACTTTTGTCGGGGAAGGCTGTCAGAGGCTCAGAGTGCAAGCCTCGAAGCTAATATTTCTTGATTCCCTTTTATTTTTCTTCAATCTTTTTATTGAAATCACATGTCTTTTCAGGGGGTATTTACCAAAGACATCTACCATGGCACTGTAATGATACAATATCATGTACTATTACTGTACTCGTGTAATCGTGTATTACGCAAAGAAAAACTTGAATCTCCTAAAAAACAAAACGCAGCTCAGTTGACAGTTATGGAAAAAAACATTGTGTCAAGTTACTGCACAACCACACGTACGCATTGCGTGCCTATTTTTATAACATCCCGTATCTCGTCAGTTTTCCCCTCAAATATTCCGTACTATAATTTTTTACTAAATATTCCGTATCTGGTAGTAATAAATTATCACTGGGAGCCCTCACTCCCAACACCCCGGGCAGAAGTAAGTTATGGGAAGAGAAGCGCATTTGAATATGTCAATAGAAAATGCGCTATATAAATTCATACCCATTACCATTAGAACGAGCCCGGAGGCGGAAGGATTGGGAGCCATGTCAACACGCTGGCCATGCACAGAAATTCTCATCTTAAATCTCAAGGGAATAAGGGGCGTTTGTACATGATGAGCCCCCAGTGAGAATAGCATTAATAATAAGAGATAACCTCTATTTCTGTTTTAACACACAAACAACTTCTAGTTAAATGACAGATTTATCTTTTTGGTAAACTCTCGCCATTTTCCGAATTTTACCTGTAGTTGTAGATCACTGTAACTGGAAAATTTGTGTTAACTGTTTGTGCATTCCACGGATACGCCCTTATAGGCTTCTTGTTGTAAATAAGACTGTGTTCACACAAGGCCCGTAAAGATGGTGAACAGTGGCGTTTCTTCGGTGGCTGGGAAAACACAAAATTGACGCTTTTCAGAGACACACCGGCCTTTAGATAGAAGAAGATTTCCGTAGCTAACTCGCGTTCCGGAGTCGCAAGAAGCCATTTAAGAAGGTATAACTACAAAACGCCAAGAAAGGGGCTTTAAGCGAAGCGGCGAGCAATGCCCGCCGGACCATATGAATCCCCAGCTGAAATCTTAACATGACCTCTGGCGGGTATGAACAACTGCAAAGTGGGGTAGCCTTTGTATTGAACTAGCGAAACGTTTTTTTTATTAGGTACTTGTCTCGAAATTTCGCAAGACCCTTAAAGGAAATACAGCTACGAGAAAGGTAATAGCTATAGGTGTTAATTAAATAGATTCACTTCGGTGGTAAGCATCTCTGAATCTGCGATGCCAAGTTCACGTTTAACAAACTTATTCGTGATCATTTCATTGATCTTTCATCGTTTACAAACAAGCCCAGTTATTCTAGGTCTAAATCCACGTGATGACACGGCCATGTTGGTGAACAAAACAATAGAAAATGGCCCCACAAATTTTGCAAAACAATAGAGTCAAATTGCCAGAAGACGTTGCACACCATCATGGCCTCCATGACGTCAGATGCAAACCATCAAAACACGAACTGGATTCTGGGGAATGTTGTTAAAGCTTAAATAGAAAACTAAAATTTGCCATAGTGTGTTCACGTTTTCCAAAGAACTCAGTTGAGATTTGGTTGCTTTACGCAGCAGATTCTTGTAGAATGCCACACCAACGAAAACGCGACAATACAATACATACCCAGTCCCCCATAGGGGCTTTTCAGTGCCAACCAGTTAGTTGTTTACAAGTGCAGCTTAGGAGTTGAACGAGGAACTACAAGGAACAAATTTAACGAGTGGTCAGAACGGGTCTTGAACACGGAATCTCCTGATCCCAAGACTAGCTCCCTAACCACTGGGCCGCACTCCCTCCACGACTTAATATAATCTCAATCATCGTCGCTGTTGTGTGTCTATTCTAACCTGTTTGCATCATACATACAAAGTTTAAGACTTTTTGACGTTAGTTCTTCGCCGTCAAGTTTGTGGACAGAAACATACGATCTCTCATTGGAGTCTTTGTTCGACCATTAGTATTTTCACATAACATCATTGTCACCTCGGTTTTGAAACTATGGAAACCTCAAATGCAATAATTGTCCAAAAATGCATGCCAAACACACAACACGCATTTTTCACTCAATAAGCCTTTTTGGTGTCGTTCCTTTGCTAAACCTCTTTACTGTACTCATCGTAAGGATACAGCTATTACAACACCTCCCGAAAATTTAGTTCAGAAAACAATGAACACGAATGCCTTAAAATTATTTTTCTTCAGAAATTGGTTTCACTTATGGTTAATATGACGAAGGATATCTTAAACGGATGTTCTGCTGTGGGCGAAACTGGCATAGAACAACAAGAAAATGCAATGATGACTTTAGATCTTTGCGAAAATTCTGTCGCTGCTGCCTGCTTAAATGAGTCACTGCCATTCGACGATCAAACAAGTGAATTTGGTGAGTGTCATTTTTTTTAATGAACTGAATGGGCAACGTTTGACGATTTCATGCGATACGATACGCCTTCTGCTGCAGATCGGAACATTACAGCAGCTACTATAGCTTCTCGAACTCATTAATAATTCATAAGCCTAAAACAATAGAAATCACTACCGGAAGGAAGTTTGGAGATGTGGTCTTAATTAGCATAAGATTTCGCCAACTTTGATCCCAAATATCTCTTAAAATACTGATCTTTGAGAAGCAATATCAAACACTCGAAATAGTGTTTCATCAGATATCCAACCACCTCGAAATCGGTTTAAAAAAACTCGGCCTTCGCCTCGTTTTTCAACTCGCTTCTCGGTGTTTGGTATATCCGATGAAACACTCCTTCTCATGTTTGATATATTACTTCGCATGCTTTTCTACAGCAATTGTAGAAGGGTATGTGAAAGTGCATCTAAGCCAAGAGGTGCATGGATGGCCATGAAATGACGATTGCGGGGAAGTATAAAAAGGAATGGGTAAGGAGAGTGTGGCGTAAGGAAGAAAGTATAAGGAGAGGAAACGGATAGCGAAGGATGGATTAAAGGGAGAAAGGTAGGGGAGGGATGGCAGAGTGTGGAAAGAGAGAGGGAGGAGAGACAGATGTGTGGGATGGAGTGGGAGAGGGGAGGGGTAGACAGCGGAGAGGTTGAAAGTGAAAGGGAAGAGAAGGAGAAGGGTTTGGATAGTAGAAGGAGAGAGAAGGGGAGAGTAGAGAGATTATGGAAGTCGGGAATTAAGGGTAGGGTTGGGCGATAAGAGCTTGACAAAAAATTGACATGTATTTCTAAAGGAACTTTGTCGCTTATCATATCCATATCTTTTTCTTTAAGATTTAAGCGTGACTCGAATTTTCAGAAGGAAGAGGCTTGGATTGGAATTCAAAGAGGGCGATTGGATTACGATTTCAGTTGACGATACTAATGAAACAAATGGTAAGCTCTTTAAGCTGCTTTTAGAGACAAATGGTGCATCATTTAACTATACCGCGAACATGGAACATTGCGAAAGTTATGTCATGGCTTCGGGTGGTTAATCAATCAGATCCACCTAGAAACACATTGTTACGAAAAATAGCATTGCGTGACTGTCTAGAAGCTTCGCGAGAGTTCGTAGTTTGTTTATTTTTAGGTTCATGCGTAAGCGTTTCTAAATCGGTGTGTTTGTAATCTTTTATAATTAGATTGATTACTATTTTAGAAAGTTCTGGAAATTTATTGTCAGAGTATATAAGTAGACGAGTCCAAGCAGAGTGTTTTTCTAACTAGTTTTTCACAAGCGAAGAGAGTTGGCGTTAGCCGTGTTTAGTCAAGTGTGACAGAAGCTGTGTTTATTCAAGTTGGCGGAGGCCGTGTAAGTTTGTCGAATACGTGTTGTTCAGAGTTTTACTTCGTGGAAACTACGTTCATTTTTTTGGAATAAATCTTCTTGTTGTTGTTCCGACAACCCTGCGTTCAGTTTAGTTTGCAAACTACCTTTCCTCAAAACATTCGAACTCGTAACATTGGGGGCCTGTCCGGGAGAGGAATTCATTTTGTTTGCCTACTACAGAAACCAGGAAAGGACAATTCAAGAAGGAGTTACAGCTAAAGTAAGGAGAACTGTACAAGAGAGTATATTGTGTTTTTGCTGTGGAATACTGCTATGGAAATGGAAAAGCTTTTGCAGATGAGAAAAGAATTTGGATTGGAAGGAGCAAAGCTGCTCGAGTTTGTAGAGAAGCAACAAAAGTCAGAACAAGAAAGAAGGAGGGAAGAAGAAGAAAGAGAAGAAAAACGCAGACAATTAGAACAAGAAAGAAGGAGGGAAGAGGAAAAACGTAGACAATTGGAAGAAGAACGAAGAAGGGAACAGGAAGAAAGAGAAGAAAAAAAGAGGCAATTAGAAGAAGAAAGAGAAGAGAGACGTCGAATGCTTGAGGAGTATAAAAGAAAGGAAGAGGAAGAGAAGGAGGAAAGGCGCAGAAGAGAAGACTAAGAGAGAGAAACCAGGCGACAAGAACGCGAACTAAGAAAATTGGAGATGGAAGCCGAGCTGTTGAAACAGAAAGAGGCTATTGAAGCAGCAAAAAGAGAACATGAGCTGGAGATTGCACGTTTGGCTGTGGAGAACGCTGACGGACGTCCTGAAGTGAGAGAGGATCGGGCTAAGGCACCTAAACTCCCCTCGTTTGTTGATGGCAAACACGATTTGGACGCGTATTTGCAGAGGTTCGAGAGATTTGCTGAGACATCTAAGAGGAAAAAAGATGGATGGGCATCGAAGCTCAGTGCTCTGTTGTCTGGACGGGCACTAGAAGTGTATTCACGTCTATCGCAGGACGCAGCTAAGGATTATGACAGGGTAAAGATTGCGTTAATGAAGAGATATGACCTTACCGAAGACGGCTATCGTCGAAAATTTAGAGCATCTAAACCAGATGTTGACGAAAGTCCGGAGCAGTTTATTGTGCGACTGGAAAGATACCTGTTACGGTGGCTAGAGCTTTCGAATACTGCGCTTACCTTTGATGGTCTTAAGGACTTGATCGTCAAGGCTCCTGAGACTCTAGCAAAGATTGCGAAGATCGCTGACCAGTACTTGGAGGCTCATGGTAAACATTTGTTCAGCTCAGCGGGCAGAAAGCCAACAGTGCAGCCTGAGAGGGACGAAGCTAAGAACATGCAGATTAATCCACCAGCTCTGCATTGCTTTAAGTGCAACACCCGGGGTCATAAAGCTGTAAACTGCCCAACCCTAACAAAGAAGTGTTTTCTGTGTGGCAAGCAGGGACATGAAGCGAGAAACTGTCGATCAGGTGGACGCAGATCAGGAGGACAAAGTAAGGATAGTAACCCTGTGCAGCGTGGTCAAGTGAGTGCCAGTTGTCTAGTTCAGCCACCGGAGGTTAAACCTACTGATGATATGATATGATATGATATTTTATTATTTATGCACGGTAAAATCATCAGCTAAGATTACAAACAATGCTAAAATCTAAATTACAAAAGGTAAAATTTAAAATGATTGCAATAAAATACAATTAAACTATATTAATTCTAAAGCTGCTTTCCATGAATGCCGTGCTTTATACTAAAATATGTCTTTAATCAGATTTTTGAAAAGCCCAAGAGACTCTGCTTGTCTCGCTTTGAGGGGTAAGCTATTCCAGACAGTAGCACCTCTATAGCTGAAGCTGTTTCTATAATAATTTGTCCGCGGAAACGGAACATTAAGCTTTCTTTCAGAGTCTCTTAAACTATAAACAGATTCGCGGTTTGTAAATTTAGAACATAGATATTCCGGTGCTAGCCCCTGAAGACACTTATAGACCATTGTGGCCAGCGCAATTTGTTGCTGGCTAACTAGATTTTTGCAGCCTAAAATTTTGAATAGCTCACTAGCATTTGCATCAAAATTAGAGAAGGTCAAAACTCTGGCTGCTCTATTTTGCAGTTTTTGTAGTTTGTCATGTAACGTGATACCACAGTTTCCCCAGACGACATTGCAGTAGTCAAAGTGCGGTTGAGGTAAAGCGTGATAAATAGAGCGCAATGTCGTCTGAGGAACGAGATGCCTTATACGTTTGAGGGCTCCAATTCCAGAAGCTACTTTCTTTGTCAGTTTATCGACATGGCTACTCCAGTTAAGATTATTATGATGAAGAAATTAAGGCCTGTATTAAAGATGATAAGTTGCTGCTAGCCTGTGGTAAGAAGATTCCATTGTTGAGTAGTGCTTGTGTTGAACCGTTGACTGGAGTGAGAAGTAAAATGCCTGTCGTGAAAGGTAGAGTTGGAGAGAAGCCTGTTGACGTCCTGAGAGATACTGGTTGTAGTGGAATTGTAGTAAAGAGGGACCTTGTGTCTGAGGATCAGTTTACTGGTGAATTTAATGTTATGCTGCTCATTGACAATACGGCAAGGAAAGTTCCCATCGCAAAGATTGAGGTTGATACACCTTATCTCAAGGGCCAAGTGGAAGCGCAGTGTCTTCCCGATGCTGTTTATGATTTAATTATTGGTAATGTACCAGGCGCAAGAGCCGCTGACGACCCAGACCCAAGCTGGCAAGTTCCTGTACAAGATGCTTGTGCTGTAACCACGAGAAGTCAAGCTAAGAAAGCTGGAGAACATATTCCGCTGAAGGTACCGGGTACCAAAGAAAGTCCTGTAGTTGATAGAGAAAAGCTCAAGCAAATGCAGCGTGATGACGAGAGCCTACAGCACCCTTATGTGAACGGAGGTAAACCCCTGAAGCAGGTTATGGTTCCTGTGCAGCTGAGAGGTCGAATAATGGAACTAGCGCACGGATCGATCATGGGAGGTCACATGGGAATAAAGAAAACGACTGATAAGATTCAAAGCGCGTTCTATTGGCCAGGCATTCAAGGGGACGTGACTCGTTATTGTAAGTCCTGCGATGTATGCCAGAAGACAGTTAACAAGGGTTCCGTACCGAAGGTTCCCCTAGAGAAGATGCCATTAATTGACAAGCCGTTTAAGAGAGTAGCAATCGACCTGGTTGAACCTATTGTTCCCCCGAGTGAGGACGGTCATAGATATATATTGACATTGGTCGACTTTGCAACTCGTTATCCTGAAGCTGTCCCACTGAAGAACATTGATACTGAAACTGTGGCAGAAGCGTTGCTGGATATCTTTAGTCGTTTGGGAGTGCCTGAAGAGATCTTGAGTGACCTTGGTACGCTGTTCGTCTCTGAGTGTATGAAGGAAGTGACGCGGCTTTTGAGCATTAAACAGCTCACCACGACCGCTTATCATCCTATGTGTAATGGCCTGACGGAAAAGTTTAATGGAACAATGAAGAGCATCTTAAAGAGATTGTGCAGCGAACAGCCAAGACAGTGGCATCGCTATATTAACCCGTTGCTGTTTGCATATCGTGAAGTTCCTCAGGAGTCTACTGGTTTTTCGCC
>NW_027179474.1:0-52500 GCF_036669935.1 Montipora foliosa | reverse complement strand
ACCCTGTGAAACCCTGAAGGAATTTGTGGTGGTTAAGGCGCGCCTGGAATGCCGCGAAAAAGCTGATTTTGAATGGTGAAAGAACATAAGAACAGAGTCGAGGTGTGGGGGAATACTTCGCTTTTTTTTTTTACCAGACGTAAACAAGGAAATCCAAAGTATTCCCTACATTTCAGCACTGTTTTGTCATACGCCATCAGGAAGCGAACACTACTACGTGGACAAAATTCTTTGGGACCGTCATTCAAAACTCGTAATTATCCATGATTTCAAAATTACTTTCAAAAGCAAATAATACAAATGATTTAAAAACTCAAGTGCAGTTCTCCTCTTCCCCACCTTATACAGTGTTGAAAGCCTGAAAAACTGCGGGTGAATGTTTGCAACGTTGTGGGTGGGGCGGGAGGAGGGGCGACTATTTGCTTCGCGTGTTTTGCATTCTGTTCAACTTCTTCACTCTTTATAAAGTTAACACACAAATAATTTACTCGTTGTCTAAACGTAGAGTCAAGAATCGAAAATCTTAAAGTGCCATTACGACGAACATTTTTGTTTTTTTTTCGATTTTTTCAACGTCAATTAGGTCAATATGTTCAAAATAATACAATGCATTTAAATTTGGAACGATAGAGGCGAGATAAGTCGGGAAATAGCTAGCCCAAAACCGCTAAAAATTTGTCGGTCATTAATCGGACGGCAGTGGAGAAGCCTCCGATTGATTTGTAAGCAGTCTTGACGCAAGAGTTGGCTCGTGACGTCATACGCGCATCGTTTCGTGGGCGTTTGAAAAAGCGAACAAGTCGATCAAGGAGTAATATATATGATATCAGCTAAAAGTAACTCGGTGATCTCTCACATCTCATAGGCGGTATGGGAAATTAGCCGCGTTTATTTTGAGCGTTGCGCATATGACTCCAGACCCCAGGCAATCCAGCTACACCCAACCCTTTTCCTAGCTCACGGTCATTTGCCCTTCGAGTAATGGCGGACAGCGAAAACCGAAAAACTACGTTACAATAATTATACTTTCCGTGAGAATTTTGAGATAAAAATTAGCATGATACCTATTTAGTACGTCTATTTTCAAAATCTAAAGAAAAAAGGACATGCAAAATTTTCATCGTAGTGGCACTTCAAGGGAATTACTTCCCAACGAACTGTTAGGTAGATCCTAATAAACTATAATTTGTTCTTCCTTCTTCCTTCACAAGCTAGGCTTCAATTCACCCACAAAAGGCAATTAAAGGTTCATTTCAGGTCTTTAGTAGAGACATTAAATATAAATTAAATATCTCATTTGTGTACTTTAAGTAAGCTTTAAACCCAGTTAAATCGATTATTTCATCCTGTGCTGAAGTCTGATGTTCATGGCACTTTTAGTCTTGTCTCGTTATCTTCACTTCATTCTGTTTCTTGTTGTTGTTTCTTTTGACAGGACAATTAACACCCATATAATATCAGTGTCAATATTTCCTCCTGCAAAAGCAGAATTGGTAAAAAATGTCACCTTGGTGTTTAAGAACTTGAAGGTATCAGTTATTACATAATACACGCATTTTGCATTTTGCGTTCTCGCATATGATCCATTATAGAGGACAGACGCATAGCTGGCGTCATAAAAAAACAATCACCGAAGACGCCAAATTGCGGTCACTCTCGACCCCAGAGCTCTTCTCTTGACCGAGGGAGAGAAGAGCTCTAGGGAACCCTGAAACAAAGTGTCTTCTCATTGGTTTTCGTGAAGAACAATCAAAAGCGTCTCTAATTGGTGCATTCATGTTAGCACGAGGAGTGAGCAGGCGCTGTAAGGTTTAAATAGCCAATTTTTGGCTGTAAGAACCCTACGGCGCATGTTCTCCTACACGGAGTTTCCCAGAGCCTTGGGTCTGGTGACGAGAATGAATTGTGATAAGAACGTCCGTGACACCGCCTCGTATGCCACGTTTTTGTTCTTGCCACATTTTGACGTCATTTGCGACCTATTACTGAACAGACGCACGCGGTCGGTTAAAATTCCTTTTGGCTAATAAATCAATGGACCTCAACAGTAACCCATGACCTGGAGCCTACAACTCTACTTTGTTCGTGTCACGGCGTTTTCACAGACCGATTTATTTTTAGATTGAATTTCTCGCGAATGAGACTCCCACAGGAGCCCGATGACCAATTACAAGAAATTAAGCTGACGTCATAAGGTCACCGAACCGGACGTGCCTTTGTTTTTTCGGGAAAAGATAGTCTAAAAATAGATCGGTCTGTAAAAATGCCGTTACATAGGCCCAGTATGGGAGCTGTAGGCTCCGGGTCATGGGTTTCTGATCTCAATCTTTCGTGAAAAAGAGCATCATCCTTGAAAAGAAATGAATCGGTATGTGTGGAGATTAGCAGATAAATAATAAACTCATGCATGATCTGTGTAATACTGATCGCTCGCCTATCTCTGATTGTAGTTTAACTGATTTTGTCTTTAAAATGTAAATTTGACACATTCAAAAGGGAAGAAATACGATGGTGTTTAGTTAGAAGGTCTGGAAAATTAGGACTTGATCAATTTCTTCTTCTGTAGCTTCGAAGACGCGCCTATTGTCTATTAGAGAATTTAACTAAATTTAATCTTGTAGCTTTCGTCAGAGCAGAGTCTTAATTGCTTTTAATGGAATGGATAGTTGCACAAGTTCCAAGAAGTTTACTTGACTTTAGTCCGCAGGAAACGATAGAGAATGTGTGTTCTGGAATCTCTCAGAAAGCAAGTAAGAAAACTTAAAGTGTATATGACAGATTTTTCTTTATTTACTCAATCGAAACATCATTTTTGATATTTAAACTAGACTCACCATAAAAGCGTACAATGGGTTGCCTGTTGTACGTGTTACACAAAAACAGAAGGCACTGAATTGGGTGGTATTGAACTTCAGGGTTCCAGTTAATTTTTTCAAGTGGGGGGTCATTAAGACCATTTGAGGGTCACCCGCATATCGCTCCAGCAGAGGCCCTTTGGCTCATACGTTCACACCTTTAATTATTTTGTATTATTAAATTCTCAACCTCGGATAATGCAATTCTCGTGCTGTGATTGGTTCACTCAATCTCGGTTATCAGCTGATATACCTTAGTTTGACCTTATATGGTAAATGATTTCGCTTAGCGTTGCTAAACTAAAAACGTTTACGTCAGAAAGCGAAATTTCTTTCGGTATAAAGCAAAAGAAAAACGTTTTTGTGGAAAGTTTGGATCACTTTCGAAGCTTAGAGATACGCGAAAAGGTAAGAAATGTTTTTGTGATGAGCCTGCGTCTGTCTGACCACGAGGTATTACACAACATCGCATCTTCATCAACTTTTTGCGATTTCGCTAGGATTTTCTCGCTTTTTTCGCTCGTATTTCGTACTTCTAAACTTTTGGAGTTTAAGGAATTTAATAAAACAATTATTCCATTCGCGCTTGTTGAATATGAGAGTGGTTATAGCCAACTCGGCGCTACGCACCTCGTTGGCTATTTACCATCTCATATCCAACGCGCGCTCATGGAATAATTGTTGAATATCCTGTCCCATTTCGAGGTGTTTTAGTTTTTAAGCTTTGGTAATAAATTCAGTTTAAAGATAACAAAACACGCTCTTGAGTAAAATTCACTCGTTTCTTCTCAGATTGAGGAAAAAAAAACAGTTTTTATAGATAGCTCTGAATCGAATTCTCATCTAAAGATTAATGACAATCGATCGTAAAAAGACGAAGATTTCTGCAATCTCTGACTTTTTTGATGCTTTGTCAAAAAGGAAGAAATTGATCACGTGCTAGGCAACCATAAAGGTGCACGTAATCACCTTGTGTCAACTAAATGAACTGCGGGAAAGCACGTTAATCGTTCGTCGTTTTCAGAGTAAAACAACGTCTTTGGTTTTTTAATTTTGTTGTAATATTTAACTGAATATTTAGATTTCATCTGTCGGGTCAGTAAGCCTTCTTTGTCAGGTTCCTGAGGACGTATCTATTTTGACTTCAGCGTGAACTATTTACACAATCGCGAGGTTGAGCGGCCAGGTAATTGAAAATCTGAACATCTATGAGATACAAAAACAGACTTGCGAATTATCGCAAATCACAATGCTGACAAGCACAAAAGCAGAAGAAATGGTTAAAAAATATAAAGTTTGTTACTATCTGTTTTGGGTTAGAGTAATTGCCACGCAAATGATGTAATTTCATGACACTCAAAATTCACAAAAAGCGTGAGTTCCATTTAAACAAATTTCGCACTGGAAAGTCATAGCAATAAAATGGATTGACCAGGAAGTTAAAGAATATTGTTGGCGTCCCAAATAAATTTCATCTTATCCCCTACAATGACAAAATCATTTGTCAGAGAAATAAAATTCCTGTCTCCTCGCGTATCACATTTCAACGCACGTATGCAAATTTGTTAACATATTTCCACCGCGTCCCGTTTCCCGCGAATTTGTTCTTCTTTCAAATGCATTGTATTGACAAAAATATTATTTCTCGTCAAGCGTTCCATCTTTTATAACCGCTAAATATAAAGATTTTTTAGCGATCTGTCCGTAGATATTTTTTCATAATTTGATATTCTCTATCAAAATTTGCACAACAGTCAAATCACAAAAATAGCAACGCACGCAACAAGTTTAGTCGCATTTATCTCTTCGTCGAATTCTCATGCTTAACACAGGAATTTTTCGTTATTGTGAAAATCTTTCTCTATTCGTTAGCAATCATCCTTTCAAATTTCAGCGAAAATCGACCGGTCCGCGAATATTTTACGTTGTTATCTAATCACTCTGCAGTGAAACGAAAACAAAATAATTTATAACTTAGTATAAGGAAGAAAACACCAGTCATAGGAGGGGGCATCTCGTTTATTGATCAGACATAAATTGCCCTAGGATAGTAATAAACACTGAAAATAACTAAAAACAAAATTTCCGAAATGAACTGATCAAAAGCGGAGATGCCGTCGAAGTGACAACTCCTAACGGACAAACTCCTTAAATATTAACTACTTAGCATAAATATGTAACCTGCATGCCAACGAAATCTACATACCAGCACAAAACTATCTTACAATAACAACGTGAAAAATTATATTTGTTATCTAATCACTCTGCAGTGAAACGAAAACAAAATAATTTATAACTTAGTATAAGGAAGAAAACACCAGTCATAGGAGGGGGCATCTCGTTTATTGATCAGACATAAATTGCCCCATTTCGAAGATAAAGCACAATTTAAAGAGAACTATAGACCTAAGGAACGAGAAACTGAGAGAAGAGAATTGATGTTATCTTTAACATAGCCATCCTTGGCACGATCCGATTTCCAACGACCATGTCGTTTAAACAAACGATCGCTGATGCCAGCGTTTGCAGCGGCGGAGGCGCCACCTGATCTTAAGCTGTAAAAACCATAACTAGACTTAGGAAAACCTAGTTCAACTAAAGAATTAAGCAAAAGCTCCCTAGCCCTAGAATAGGATATAGGTCGTGAACCTAGAGAATAACTAAGAGTGGACTTATGATAAACAAGATTGCGAAATACAAAGTCACTAGAATTACAATTCAAACAAGCGAGATGAAAATAACGATAAAGTATCGTATAAGGACAAGTGACAGTACCCGTCCTAGCCAAAAGAACTGAAGAACCATCCCTATATACGTCAGTCTTACTACTGGCAATAGTAATCTTAACATACTCCGAATTTTGGAAATTTACATCACAACAGCGCAACTTAGCTAGCTCGTCAAAGCGTAAAAATGCACAATAAGCAGTGACAAATAAAGCTGCAATTCGGAAACTAGACAGGTTAGCAGATGGCGAGGCATACTTTAAACAAATTGACGAAATCATCTCAGGAGTAACTGGCTCCTTTTTAACTACTGGTTTAGCTGAAATCCGAATACCAGCCTCGAGAATGTTCTTCACCAGAGGATCTTGACAGGGATCGGGAAAACCATAGAGCTTATTAGCCCACGAAATACCACAAGATGCAGACTGAAGTACGGAAGAGCTTGTATCACCTCGAATAAGATGCTCTAGGTAAAGAGCGACGTCTAACGGCCTTGTAGGCAAAGCCGTGATCTCGGGGAAGCAAGATGCCCAGACTCTGAATTTCTGAAAAGACCTGGAATACTGATCAATGGTGCGTGGAGCCTTGGACTGCAATGCACGAGCCGGAAGAGAACTGGCAAGTCTTCGGAGTTCAGGATTCTGTAGGGTGGAACTAATCTGCGCAAAAGCAATATCACCTTGTGCAGGAAGAAACAAAAATAGAACAAGAATTTTTTAGTCTAACAAGGGCTACTACCAGCGGCGTCCAGAGTAAATCAAATGTGCAAAAACCCAGTGGAAAAACAAATAAACACACAAAGCCAAGTGGCAAACACTTAAATTCCAATAACTGATAAAACAAAAAATACAATCTAATTGCTTAGATTTAATTAGCCCCATTAATACATCCAGAGTAAAACAAGTGTGCAAATGCCCAGTGGCAAAACAAATAAACACACAAAGCCAAGTGGCAAACACTTAAATTCCAATAGCTGATAAAACAAAAAATACAATCTAATTGCTTAGATTTATTTAGCCCCATTAATACATCCAGAGTAAATCAAGTGTGCAAAAAGCCCAGTGGCGAAACAAATAAACACACAAAGCCAAGTGGCAAACAGTTTAATTCCAACAGATGAAAATCACAAAAAAAAAAAAAAAAAAAAAAAAAAAAAAATAATTGCTTAGATTTAATTGGCGCCATTAATACGCAAGAAAAGGACAGACGAACTAAAATTATCAGAACCAAAAATACAATTCTTATTAACGCCGTGAACAAAAACTCGCTTCCCTTCAGCAACGTAAAGGAAGTCAACAATATAACTACGGAAAGAACGATCTTCATTAATGATGGATGGCCAAAAAATGGCAGACGGCCAATAAGGGACCACAAGGGCGCCTACGCACTTACATAATTTGACATGCTCAATAACTTGAGTGACAAGGCAAACAGGAGGGACCAACCAACAGTTCTCACCTTGCCAGCTATGACTAAGAGCATCTACACCCAAAGTGTTGGGACTGTAAAAGCGCGAATAGAACCTAGGCAACTTAGTATTTGCATAACTAGCAAAACAATCTACAGTGAAAGGACCCCATCGAGAATCTATTGCACGAAAATAATCGTTGGAAACACACCAGTCGTCAAAATCAACGATCTTACTGTAATAATCAGCTTTCTGATAAAGCGTACGAGGAATCCATTCCACTGACAACCTAATACCATGAGCTGAAGACAAACAGAAAATATCCTTAGCAATAGTATTTAAATGTGGCTTATTGCTCCCGGAATCTGTAATGAACGCTACAGCTTTATTATCAGTATAAAGCTTAACAGAGGAATTATGCAAAATGGGAGCAAAACTTCTCAACGCAAAACTAACAGACTTCAATTCCCTCCAAGTGGAGCTTTGCTTCATTTCAAGATCATCAAAATTCTTGTGGGCAACAAGAAACCCGTCGACCTCAACATAAATGTAAGAAGCGCAAGCAACGTCACTAGCGTCGGAATAGACAATGTGATGAGGAACATTAACTGGATAGACAAAAGGTCTAGAATTAAGTGCCCGAGCATTGGCACACCAATTATTTAACTCAGAAATAGCTTCATCAGTAAGAAAAACCCCGGCATTCCAAGATGCTCTATCTACAATAACAGAATGCAATGCTTTCGTCATAATCTTGCAAATATGGCCAAAAACAAGCATACAGGAAATGATACGCCCGGTAACCTGAGCCAGCATCCTGGCAGTTACTACACGAGAACTAGAAACCTCCCCTATGGACGCAAGCAGAACTGATATCTTATCTTCAGGAATAGACAACAAGCCCCGAGCAAAATCCCAGTGAAAACCAAGCCAGCGAAGCAACTGACTAGGGATCCACATACACTTATCCTTATTTGGGACGAACCCCGAGCTAATTAAATCAGAATGCACCAACAAAGATTGTCGAAGGCAAGTATCCTTCGTACCACATACTCCCAGACCGTCATCTAAATAAACTACAATGCGGAGGGCCTGAGAACGCCAATGCTTGACGAGGGGACGCATAACTTTGGTGAAAATATAAGGGCCCGTAGAAAGACCAAAGGGCAGGACGACAAACTTAAAATACTTCCGAACCCCATTGAAAACCCACGAAAAACCGAGAAATCTTTGATGTGTGGGGTAAATTTCAACATGATGATACCCAGACTTAATATCGAAAGAATAAGCCCACAAATTAGAAAGAGACTCGCCAATCAAAAAATTTAGCATAGACTGAGCATCCTCAAACTTAATTTTGGACTTATTCACAAAGAAATTAACATGCCTAAGATCCAATATAAGCCTCGTCTTACCACTTGACTGTACAGAAACAGACAATGGGTTAACCACGTCAGGCGGGCGAGTACACGAAACAATAGAGCCAACCCTAAGTAACTCCTGAATAGCGGATTCTACAAAATCACTCTCACCCAAAGCTGAGCGATTATTATTAAGAAAAACAATTGTAGGTTCCCGTGAAAAGGGAATCTTATAACCAAAACTTAAGGTATCTAAAATAAACTTAGAGGCACCAATGCTTTGCCAAAAGGAAATATTAGCTTTAAGCCTACCCTTAACAATAACTTGACTAGAGCCTTCAAAATATTCTGCAAAGTAAGAATCAAGAGAAATGTGATCCAAGTCAAAGTCAAAGTCAGAGTACTTATCTGGACCCAATCGTGCAAAAACATTTGCCAAATCAGACGGTGGTTGACTTTGTGGACGTTGAACTGGCGGCAGTGCTGGGGAGACTAGATCTTGTTTTGTAGAACAAAGGACAGGCTGGCGAATTAGACCAGTGTCCTCGCTGATTGCAGTTAAAGCAGATGTCAGAAGGCTGGACGTGTCGGGCGGCACGAAAGGGCTGATGAAAATAAGAGCGGTGAGCAGAAAATGGAAAAGACGTAACGGCAGAAGTCGAAGATCCAGGGACTTTTACAGCCTGAAAATCTCGGAATTTAGCAGCATTTGAGAACCTTGAAACACGAGATCTGCCGGAAGACTTCTGCTTAATCTTGGTAAACGCACGACGCTCAGCTGCCCGAAGTTTCTTCTCGTCTTCCGAATTTTCAGCGAGTTCGTCGGACTCATATTCTTCAACTGCAGCCCAGCCAGCGGGACTTTTATCAGCAAAGCGGATCAACTTAATGCGTTTCTCAAGGTCAGACTTGGCCTTTTGGAGATGTTCTTGAACAGCCAGCAGGTTTCCCTCGGACAGATTAGAGATAGCCAGATCAAGGCAGTCAAGGAGCTGTGTATTAAACTCAAACTGGATTCTGTTACCTTTAAATTGAAGTGAACTAGCTGCCTTAGAGTCTGTTTTCAATTTCTTTAGTTCTCGCCGAGTTTCCACCTCGCGTTCGTCCAAGGAGCGCTTGAAATCGCCAAATGTTTTCTGCAACTTCGAATCAAGAAGGGAAGAAATCAGCGAGATCGTCTCGGAATTAGAAAAGTCTATCTGTTGAGGTTGGAATGATGCAGTTTCCGGCGGTGGATTAGACATAGCACGAAAATAAACTAAAAACAAAATTTCCGAAATGAACTGATCAAAAGCGGAGATGCCGTCGAAGTGACAACTCCTAACGGACAAACTCCTTAAATATTAACTACTTAGCATAAATATGTAACCTGCATGCCAACGAAATCTACATACCAGCACAAAACTATCTTACAATAACAACGTGAAAAATTATATAGTGTCTTTTCAATGGGAAGTCAAAAGGCCAAGTGGATATTATGCATAACAGGGCAAGTTCGGGCGATCAAGTTGAGCGTGTGACCCGTTATAAATTTTTTTTTCTCAAAATGTTCCCGAATCGTCAAGTATCACCAAAGAAGACAAGTCTGGCGACGAGTCTGCATGGTATATTAATATTTAATAAGTTAACACAACAGAAAGACGCTTACTTCATTTTGACACGAAAAGGCTTTACTATTGCCATAAAAACTACCAGTTAAGCTCGCATATTACACAACATGATGAATTCATAAGGCCACCTTTTCCAGCGAAATATTTTTTGAAACAAACAACATATTTGCTATTAGAGGCTTAAAGACAAGAAACTCAATCGTTTCAAATTACCATACGTAATTCCAACAAAACAAGCCGCCAACACACTCCGTGTCAAAAACACAACTAAATAAATCTCCCACCAGTGTTCAGCATCAAATCCTTTACTGAAAAACCCTTTACTTGAATTATCAAGCAAAAAATGGGCAACAAGATTTCTTTCAAATAATTTTTGACTAACAAGAATTAGTGAAATTTCTAATTGTTACCGGAAGACTGTGCATAATTGAGTACAAACAATTAAATTCAATTCCTTCTCTGTCTTTGTTAAACCCATAAGTTACTAGAGAATTTTCCATTTTATTTCAGTGTTGTACAAAACACCACACTTGTACAATATTGGAACTACAGCTCACTTTGATTACGGCTCGACGGGCGACAGATTGTTGTCGAAGTCCATTACTCGTCGCTTTTAAGATTCCAGATATTTTTATCACCGCCTGTCTTGTTTATCAAATTTAAATTACGTTCCATTCTTTAGCTCCATGTAAGGGTACATTTTGTTTAAAGATCCTCGAAAACGCCATTTGCGTTTCAATCTTCGACGCCATTGCAGGTTAATGAAATATTCTACTGTGTCAAACCAGAGAAATCTACGCCTTTCTACTACCCCCTGAAATCCTACCAAAATACGCGCGGGAGACTCTACGCACAAAGACACCACTTAGCAAGGGAGTGATAGGAGAGACTTTCCCCGCCACGGAAAAAAAAAATAGAAAAAGAAAAAAAGGAAAACGAACAAATCCCACCCATTTTACGACTGGGATACCCAGTAAAAAACCCAAATATTCCATACCGATTTCCAGCCTTTTAAAAATCGGAGTTTTCACTTCCAAGGGACGGGGGATAAAAAACCGCGCTCGTAAGGAGACTGGGAATAGCAGGCCAGTGATGTCAATTGCCCGAAGAGGAAAATACCATAATATTCTTTGTTTGTCTACCCAAATTTTGCATAAGCATTGTTTCTAGTTTCTCTTGGGGCTTGATCCCAAGAGAATACAAAACTGCTTCAATCAAAACTTGAATAGACAAACCAGGATAACAGTCTCCTTACCAGCGCGGTTTTGTATCCCTCCTCTTTCCCGGAACTGAAAATCCAATTTTTCAGGCTAAAGGCCGCACGGAAGGAGAATCGATATGGAATTTTTTTCATTGATTTTATCTCAGAAAACCATGATCTTTCAAATGAGTAAATAAAGAAACATCTGTCATAGACCCTTTAAACAATATTTGTGTAATATTTAACACATATTCTTTGAAATCGAGGTGAATAGTGGTAAAATATTTACCGAGCCGCAAAGCGGTGAGGTAAATATTTAAAAGAATAATTGTTTTAGTATATACTCACGAAGTGATCTCAACATCAATCGCAGAAAAAAACCATCCAAAGTCGATTTAATTGGCATCTCAATTCATGCGTGGAAAACGTGCAAACGGCACAAAGCATGCGCGAAAGTGTTTACAGAAGCTTCAAATATGGCAAATCTAAATAACCTTCGTTAAAATCCTCGTCACAAACAGCAAAATGGTCATTTAGCACCGTTTAAATCAGCAATCTAAATCGAAAGTCTGGTTGTAAAAACATTTTCACCGTTCGATTAAAGTTTTTGAGTTTCATTTGAAATGGAAATTGAAAGTGCAGTTGGTAAAGGATCCACATGAAATGGTGGCTATAATTGAAGTGAGCGTTAGTTTGTTGTAAAATGACCCGTCTTGTTCCTTGCAACCATGTGGAACTTTCTTAAACATTTTTTAAATTCCTCGATTTCACTAAGAAATTCGTTTTGGTGGGCGACCAGCCCTACAAGAGAGAATTACTCCGAGTGAAACAAATTGTTGGCCTGAAGATTGTTTAATTTTCAGCAATAATTATCTGGAAAAACGAAGTCAAACACTGGTTGGCAAAAGTATGAACTCTTCTCTTACCTTTGAAAACTTTCAGGCCAAATTTTGTGGCCTTCTTTGTCTTCTGTAGCACAGCATCATCTTGGACATGGTCAGCTGAAGCCTTGTTTTGACAGGTGTCAATTGATCATAAAATGACTTACACACACTAGCTGAAATACAGCCGCCTGGCTGAGTTGTAAACTTGAGCTTGCAATATGGTCACGTGATTCTGGTCACATTGATATACATGGGCAAGCGGATGTATGATCATATGGGGACCAAAATCAAATATAGTACATCACTAAAATCAAATCAAATCTACGTTGTATCGGCTTTTGCTTAAAATATTTAGTTTCTCAACCAAAACCAAATTTTCTCGCACAGATGAGTTATCATATTTTCTTACCCATGGTGCTCCGCGAAAAGTATTATATTTCCCTTTTCGCTGAGATAACTTTGTTTTGATTGGCTTTTACAACAGTGGGCGTGCTGAATCTCCCAAGGGAGGCTTTCCATAAGTAAAATCGAGCCAATCATGACGCACAGCGCGGGAAACGCGCGGGAAACTCCGAATAGTTACCTTGGTTGGTTAAGACGACTGCTCGGGAGTTTTGAGCTTATCACCGAGCGCAGCACTGCAAAACCTAAACAATCCCGAAATTACTGTCGACACCAATTGAAGATTATTTTACAAACTGTTCATTGGATACACTAACATTTCTCTATTCATTAAGATGGTCAGGCGACGGTTGTTACGTCAATTTTACACCCGGCAGCTCAGAAACAACGTGTGTTTGCAACCATTTAACACATTTTGCAGTGCTTATGGACCTCACAAATGTTGATGCTAAACTCGTAAGTGCACATAAATCTGTAATCGTTTCCATAATAGTCAAATAATTTCAAAAAACATCAAATGTCGGGTATGAAACGAAAGAAGCGAGACCAGCACTACAAGATAAGTACACCGTTTGTATTTATAGAGTTCAAATAAACTAAAGTTTGTACTTTTGTTTTATAAATACCAACAGTAACTTCCAATATACATAATGTATATGTAATATGTATGTATTATGTGTTAGAAAAAAAACCAGTAAAGGCAAACCGAGAAAAATAACACACGTGTTAGATGCTTGGGTTACGGAACTTGCCTGCCATTAGAGCAGTGTAAAACATGTTTCGATCAGCCTTAGCGAATAGGGTCAATGACGATGAGATGTTCATTCATATCTGTACCTTTAAATGTTATGTGATGTGAATTGTGTTGTCCTCAGCTGTTCTTCATGAATTATTAATGAATTTTCACAATCTTTAACAGTCTCAAACGGACAGGAACCTATTGGAGATCCTCACGTACGTTGGCTTGGGATTGTCTATCCTGGGATCTGTCATCACTATAATCAGCCACTGGTTGCTAACGTACGTCACAAAAATATATGAAATAAATCATCTGAAGAGTTTCTACGTGGAGTTGTGTTTGTGATATGCAACCAATCTATATAGGCATAAGTCACAAAGACGTAATAGTAATAGGCCATTTACACGATTGTATCATTTTATTAAGGATCTTACGAATCGACGACCTTTGCAAGACGGCGCCGTTAGGTTGCGTGACATGTCTGCTACGCATGCCTCCATGAGCACTTGCCGGGAGTCACGCCAAAGTTGACGACATTGAAAATAGGAATATATTTGTGTTAATATTGTCTTTGAAAAGGCCCCTTGGGGAAAGTCAATAAAGTATGTAAATGCAAATGTAAATGTAAACTTCTTATGCATGTGTCTCAAGCGCTATGCATGAGGCTTTAAATTTCGCTAGCGCTTTTATTTTTAGTTGGACTATTCGCCATGGTGCAGCAGAAGGTCGTCACTTAAATAACATGCCCCTAAATGTGATACTTGATGACCCGGCAAAAACACCTGGAGCATCAAGACGAATTTTGACAACTAAGCTTCCCGCTATTTACAATTAAAAGATAAGAAGATAAAATTTTAAAACAATTAAAAGACAAATGGTCATCTCGTCAGGCAGCTGAAGCTGTTCAGTACGTTTAGAAATATCCTCCCTAGGCCTGTAGAAACGAAACTGAGCTTTGCATTCATCGTTTGGTTTCTCATTCGAATCGAAGCTTCCATGGTTTGTGTGTGAAAATCTTATAAAAGTACAAATTCTACAGGACGGTGACGCGGTACCATGAGGTGACCCAACAGCGCCGTCGTGCGAACGTCGTCGACTCGTAAGCTCCCTATTATCAAGATCAGAAAGCTTTAAAAATGTAGTAGTAGTATTAAGATTTTTCTCCTTTTAATGGAAAAAAAAAGACAATTGGTCGAGTTTGTTTGAGACTAGAAGCTACTCAAAGTACTTTCGAAGGAGGGACTGTGGCCCAGTGGCTAGGGCGGTTGCTTCGAGATCCAGAGCTTATGAGGTCTGAACCTTTATTGAATTTGATCCCTGGTTCAACTTCTCGGCTGCACTTGATTCTTAAAACAGTTTTTGTTCTGCTGCATAATTATATGTTTCATTTGTCCAAAGAAGCCCCTGTGGGGAGTGGTCAGTTAAATATGAATGTGTATGTGACATGTGCCGTTATGCAAATGATCTGGGTACAAATGTTGAGGGGCAATCAAAAGGACAAAGGTGGCTAATAAGGTATCTATTTCAGTTTTGCGTCATCCGTCATAACGGCGATACCACTGACGGTGGTAACAAAAGAAAGTGAAGTGTAAAAACGAATAAAGGTGGGGCGGGGGGAGGGGGGCGGGGAAGGAGAAAGGGGCTCTAATAGAACATTTACAGCAGTGGCCCGTTCGCCCACCTCCGTTGCATAATTAACAAATAATTGATGTGTGAGTTCATGTTCTTTTTGTTTACTTTTCTCTAGAGAGATGATTTCGCCTTTATTCCAGATTCGTGTGAGCTTGATGTCCTCTCTATTGACAGGACAAATTACCTTTCTTGTTGGAATTAATGCCACGGCCAATAAGGTTAGAAAAAACCGAATGAATGAGAAAAATGGATGAGAGAAAGACGAGGCGAACAAAAGGAAAAACAGACTGTCTAATTACGTAGGATGTGAGGCGAGCGCCCTAAGTAGTTACTATATCGAATTGATACGCTATAATGCGTTAGGTTGGCGAGGTGAAGCTGCTGTGTGTATATAAAATGTTACCCTCGACGGTCATTAATAACTAACCATTATTATCAATACGCCAGGCCAAATGACAAAATGCCCTCTGTAAAACGCGCCATTTTGTGGGCCAAACGAGAAATGCCCGGATTGAAATGCATTTGCCCCCCTGATTCTAATTAACTGCGCATGCAGAGATGTCAAACAACGTCGCTCGGCCAATGAGATCCTGAGGATACCATTTCAATGCCAAAGTTAGCGCGAATTATTGTTGATGTGGTTTTCTTTTTTTTAACTCTTTTTTTTTCTCAATTTTTGCTCGTTTAGCTGATCGTATTATAGCAACAACTTTCCATACCATAGATTCATGCTACATCTCTGTTAAACATTTTTTCTTATTAAATGAATTTGTACGATTTCGCCTTGTGTATACACCTTATTCCAAAATGGCCGCCATTTTAGTATTCTTTTGTTTCCATGCAAATTGACCCTTATAGCCTCGTTCAAGGTTAAATAATCTAGTGAATTTTACGTTTGAAAGCGAGGCCATAAGAGCCAATTTCCATGGAAACAAAAGAATAGTAAAATGGCTGCCATTTTGGAATAAGGTGTATTAATAATAATGATTAATTACATGACTTTTGTAGGGCATATAGTTTATTTGTGGCCCGAGCGGTCATGTAATTGCCTAATTCTCGAAACGAGTGCCAAGGGGGTGCATGGAATGACCGTTGTGTTATGTATTTGTCAAAAAGTATCACACATGACTGTGGCATATCAATTTTAGTCACAACTGTTCGAAAATGGTTTAGGATGACTAATTGGTGCGTACTCTTGCTTTGCCACTGTTTCGCAACCGAGCCATAAACTGAACTGAGAAAAGCAAAGGAAAGGAAAGGAAAGGAACTTTATTTAAGTGTCTAGTCGTTCTAGCGCTGGAGCGCTAATTGGGGACACTGTAAACTGAAATTAACAATTAACACAAATCAAGTCAAATGTTGGTTTTTGAGGAGAGGGGAAACCGGAGTACCCGGAGAAAACCTCTCGGTGCAGAGTAGAGAACCAACAAACTCAACCCACATCTGACGCAGAGTCAGAGAATCGAACCCAGGCCACACTGGTGGGAAAGGAGTGCTCTCACCACTGCGCCATCCCTGCACAAGGGCCGAAACAAGGGCCTGCACAAGGGCCGAAACTCACACTAAGGCCCCCGAAAACGGGCCAGCTAGTTCGTCAGGGGTATGAAGCGTAGGCCCTGTACTGCATGTATTAATAAAACTGATTTGTTAATAATCATCATCAAAGAAACCAAACACTTGTCGCAAAGACTCGGCGTTATGGTATTATCTAGGACTCGTCGAAAGTCCCGAAACCTTTCACGCCTTTTTCGAGTGGCATAACTCTCTATGTACTTTATGAACGGAGAGTCACCAAACTTCATAGCCATTTTGCTTTTCGTTATTTTGAAAGCATATCAAACAGTCATCTTGTCAAAAGAATTGGATAGTAGTTTTGTAAATGCCCTTCCTGGTCCGAAAAGATTTCGGGACGTTGGAGAAACGGGGCCCTGGTTATAATAGCAAACTCCAGATTGGAGCACAAACGCTATTACGAATTGGAATTCTATGTTCTGCACATGCGCACTAGCTTTGGATCGCGCTATTTTTTTCTTTGTGCATCAACTCATACTCCACTCTACAGGTCCCTCATGCCTTGGAAGGGAGGTTACGGATCCTAGTACATCTGTTCTTGCAGTCAATCGCACCAATGACCGGTTTCTGAATTATATTTTACAGGGCGCCTGTGTGGCGGCAGCAGCTTTAATGCAGTACTTTTTTATGGCAGCTTTATGCTGGATGCTGGTGGAGGGAATTTATCTTTACTTGTTCACTGTTGAGGTCTACAACGTTAGCCACAAAATGCTCGTGTATCATCTCTTGTCATGGGGTAAGCCCATAATGGTTAAAATCAAACTGTATCGATTTCGTAACTCCTTCAACGTATCATAAAATACTTCTATATACTATTTTAACTACAACTGCTTTTAATCGCGCGATCTCATTGGCTAATTTGCCGTTGGCGATAAGAGTCTAGACAACGGTGCTCGCCTCATGCTCGCGTCAATTTATCACGCAAAGTAATAGCCGATCAGGAGCGCTCATTTTGGGAAATAAACCAATCATATTGCGCGAAAGTCATAGACAACGCTTGCTCTTTCTTTGTGTCATGATTTTGGTCACGCTCTGAAATAAACGCTTTCTTTGGCGTTGAATATATCGAAATTGGTTTAGCGTTGTCTCTACTTTTATCGAACACGATATTCTCATCACGGTGATAAAAACCTGTTGTGGACTTAATCGGCTGCGTCTCCTGAGTCAACAACATTTTGACCACTTCGATTTGTTAAGTTGTTGCATTTGCAAGTGAAGTGCTGCGAATGAGACGTGGAAGTATTGAGTAATATTTGCACAACTTTTAAAGCTTGCAGTTGTATTTAATGCATTGAAACAACCAGTAAGCAATGATTTAAGACAATTTTTTATTGACTCAACTGCATAAAAGATGTCTTTTTTCTAAGTATTCTCTTAAAATATTATTTCCCGTAAAATGTTGCATCTTTTAGGTTCAAATAAATGCTCAAAATGAAGATTTAACGTTCTTTCGGTAGAATTCTTTCGGTAGAATTCTCCACTCTTCAGCAATCTCCCTTTCATATTTCAGAGAAATCGACCTTCCGCGAATATTTTATGATTGTTTTTAGCGACGTGATGAAAGGGATGCAGGCAAAAGCGATAACGTAACTTACGCGTCGCCAGAAGTGCTGATTTTTTTGTCACAATATGCCTCCCAATCAAAAAGTATCATCTCATAAACCCTGAAATTATTCTGAAAGGTTATTCTACGCAAAAAGTAGATAAGGTTGAGAGTGGAAAACAAGTTGACGGCCGAAGTTATAGACAAGCCACGTGGAATACTAATGATCGATGTCTGCGCAACAGAGTCAGAAGTGTATAATTTTTCACATGAATATCGGTTACGATTGCGATGTTTTGTAATAAAAACCAACCAGATGCCTTCGCTAGGCTCCAAAGAGGCTCTCCATGTAATTATTCCGTGATTGGCGACCAAAATTCCTTTTTTTCTTCTTCGACTGTGGACGCCACTTTTGTCTCGCTGGAGGATCACAGAATGACATCAAAATCATCAGGACAGACAGACAGACAGACAAAAAATAGACAAATCGAGATTTTTCCTGGCATATAGAGCACACAGGGAGACCGTCAAGATTAGTGTTGCTGCTCGCTTTGCGGCTCGCAGCAATAATGACATTCCATATCATAAGATAACACAGACAATTAAAACAATGAATCTAAGCATTATGACCATAATCATTCTACTGAGAGATATGTTTCATGTTAACTTCAGTGAATGAAATGACAGATTTACTTTTCCGGCGATGTTGACTCGGGAATATTCGAAAAAATCCGAGTACTCCTTGGCAGAGTCTAACCTACGACTTTCCAGTTACGAGTTCGGATGCTTTAATGGCTCGGCTCCCACGGTCTTTTGTAGCTCGGTGGTAGAGAATCCGAACTAGTAATCGGAAGGTTGTGGGTATAGATTCGACTCCTGCAAAGAAGCACTCGGATTTTTTCGAGTATCCTCGAGTCTACATAGAAAATAAGATTTTTCATCATCATCGTCATTATTATCTTCTTAATCAAATATTAACATACGCTGAGCCGGGCGCTCATTTTCCTCCATTGCTTGCTTGCTCGCTCGCTCACTCCCTCGCTCTCTCACTCACTCACTCACTCACTCACTCACTCACTCACTCACTCACTCACTCACTCACTCACTCACTCACTCACTCACTCACTCACTCACTCACTCACTCACTCACTCACTCACTCACTCCCTCGCTCTCTCACTCACTCTCTCTCTCACTCACTCACTCACTCACTCACTCACTCACTCACAAATGAGCTCCATTCTCTCCTTTCAACACACGATGTTGTTTTCAAAAGCCTTAATGATGAGGATAAAATTAGGTATTTACTTACCCTAGAAAACGAAAGCACTTCAAAGATAATAGGTAAATACACATATTTAATGTTTCAGAAGAGAAAAGACTTCCTAAATGCAAAATAATTAAAATAATAATGTTATACCAATTGTATTACAAGTAATTGTATGATCTTTTTAGTTAATTAGTTATTCAAGTAGATATCATCACCTTTATTGTAACGAGACCGATACCTCCCTTTGGAGAGTAAGGCGCAATAAAGATTTACTGTTTACTGTTTTACTCACTCACTCACTCACTCACTCACTCATTCACTCACTCACTCACTTACACACAAAGAAGTCAAATTCGACTACCAATTGGAAGACTATCTCAAAACTATCAGAAACCCAGCACATAGAATAAGTATGACAAAATTGCGTCTGGGGGTTCATAGCTTACGAATACAGACTGGGAAATACGAAAATAGAGGTGCACCAATCCCAGTAGATGGAAGAACGTGTTTAGTCTGCAATAGAGGCTATATAGAAGATGAGCGGCACTTCTTGATGTATTGCCCAGGGTACGATAACATTAGAAATGAGCTCCATTCTCTCCTTTCAACACACGATGTTGTTTTCAAAAGCCTTAATGATGAGGATAAAATACGGTATTTACTTACCCTAGAAAACGAAAGCACTTCAAAGATAATAGGTAAATACACATATTTAATGTTTCAGAAGAGAAAAGACTTCCTAAATGCAAAATAATTAAAATAATAATTTTATACCAATTGTATTACATGTAATTGTATGATCTTTTTAGTTAATTAGTTATTCTAGTAGATATCATCACCTTTATTGTAACGAGACCGATACCTCCCTTTGGAGAGTAAGGCGCAATAAAGATTTACTGTTTACTGTTTTACTCACTCACTCACTCACTCACTCACTCACTCACTCACTCACTCACTCACAATGGCGGTTAGCACAGAGCACTAGAGAGCCTAAATCGGTGATGTAAGTGACTCAGTAAAGATACTCAAACACGCTACACAAAAGGACATAAAAGAAACAAATGACACCTTCGACATGCCAGGAGGAAAACAGTCCAGACAAGCTTTGTTCGAGGAAATTAATTTTAAGCTATACAATGATGGCGACAAAACCACGGCATTCATGACAAGCACAGAGAATTTGCCGCTGTGGATAAGATGTCTCGATGACTTTTACTGAGCCCGAGACGACAATGCTCAAGAAACATACGAAATTGAATGGAGCAAAAGTGATCAGCAAGCCAAGGTGATGGCTCAAATCCAAGAGCAAGATCCTCCAGACATAGCACGTGGCGCGACAAGATTGGGCAATCTCACTATTTCTTTTTACCTAACAACCTACCGCGTCTTGATCCAGGGCAACCACTGCGGTTATTGGTGTAAGGAAATTTTTCCGCAATTGAAGGAAACCGTTGAAAAAGAGCGGACCGATGAAAACTACGGAAACTCCAAATCATTAGATGACCTTTTGGCCACTATTATTAATGGCGCCCTGTCTGACAGTAAAGAAACTGAGACCGATAGTTTCATAACCACTCAATCATCCAGTCAGTGCTTATCACCCCAGAACTCTAGGAGAAGAAGCTTACCAAGCACTCCTGGTGGATTTGATCACAAAGAAATCCAGTCTGTAAAATCTTCAATAGCAAAAGTAATTGAAGAAAATGTCACGCTTAAAGAAACGCTTCACAGCACGACACGCACTCTGCAAGATCTTCAAGCTACAATTAAATCGACAACAGCTGAATTGCAACAGTCCAAAACTGAAACTCAACGATGTTATGAATTAATTATCAAAGAGCGCTCATTGCGTGAGTCCATCGAAACAGAACTTCAGAACCACTTCAAGAATTTCGCAGCGTACAAAGCGAAGACAACTCAAGAGATGACACAACTATTTGCCCGCGTTCGAACAGCAGAAGAGAAAGCAGAACAAGCCAATGATCATGATGAAACGATACAGCAAAGGAACACATCTGTGATGGAAGAAAACGTGTTAATTCAAAAAAGAGTGGATGATATTGAGAAAGAATTGAATTCTATCCAAGAGAGCATTTTTAATGGTGAAGTTGTCGCACACCGGAAATCATTATCTCGAGAATCCATTGTCCTTTCGCCTGAAAACGACAGACCCCCAGCCAGCTCCCAAGATCAACGGAAACAAGTTACTCAAGAACAAAAAGCCTTCAAGAAAATAAAACCCGTCGGAGACACCATTATTTTTGGTGATTCTAACACGCGCGGCCTTGAAAGCCGTAGATTGACCATGGGCATTGGATCACTTAGCGGCGCAACGTTTGATTCAGCTATCAATTATCTACAAAGTGATGCCACACCAGACGAAGCTGTCAAGCGTGTCATTTTTCACCTGGGCACCAACCATATCCACACAGAATCTACTACTGAGAGCCTGAGAGATAAATTGAATATCCTAGTCACAGAATCACGCTCCAAGTTCCCAAATGCCAAAACTGCCTTCTGCAAAATCCCACCACAATTCAACAACAATGGAGATACCAAGAACGACAGTATCGCTCAATTAAACGAGGAAATGAAACTGCTGGATGTGGAATTTATAGATGTTAAAGCGACGGAGGCAAGCCTTTTTACACGTGACGGAAAGCATTATAACAAGCGAGGTCTTGCTGTTTTGGCTGGCGCACTAATACAATGGGCAAGAAAAAATGGACACTCTTCCACTTCGCCACGATCTAAGCAACAGTCACATAATCCAAGAGGAAAACATTTCAACACTCGACCAAATGGAACTAGGAACCTATCAAGGGACCCGTCACAGCAATTGCTGAATTTACTTCTGGCTACACTTCAAAACGGTCGATGAACATAAAAGCGGAAATGAACAGTAAGCTTTACTTTAATAGTCACTTCTTTCACCAGCTTATGCAAATCAATCTAGTCGTATTTATTCGACTGATATTATTCTATTAATTTTTTACGTAGTCCAACAGTTATCGTTTATTTTTTAACGTACTTTAATTTATCTAATCATTACATTGTACTATTATTTCTTCAAGATGAATAATCAAAATAACGTATTTAATATAATTTCTTGGAATATTCAAGGCCTAAAAACTAGGCTTAAACCGACGAAACAAACCGTCTCGAATACCAAATTGAACATTAAATCAATTAAATCTAAGCTACCCAAAGTTGATATTATCTGTCTCCAACACTGGAAAACTTGAACCATTTACAGACTTCCAAAAAGTTGGTAAAATCTCTGTTAAATGTCCACATTTTCTTTGTAAATTACAATCTCTGTAAATTTGCACACTTACAGAGATTTTGTAACTCCATAAAAAGTCTGTAAAATTTAACACATTTTCGTCCTTACGATGACATAAAATGTGTACAAAATCTCAATAAAATCTATGTAAATTGAAGGAAAAATTTACAGAGATTTTATGCGATAAGTACAAAATGTCTGTAAAATCTCTTTACTTTCTCTGTAAAATTTACACGAGAAAAAATCTCTGTAAATCCATCCATATAAAATGTCAGTGTTATCTCTGTAAAAAGTGAGTGAGAAGAATGCATGAAATATCTATAAAATGTCCACAAAAACCCTAAAAAAACTGGAGGGGAAAAGTATGTGAAATGTTTTTAAAATGTTGGTGTTTTAGTGCACAAAATCTCAGCAAAATTTTCACAATATCTCTGTAAATTAAGTATTTAAAACCTGACAGAAGGCAGGAAATGTCTGTAAAACTGGAGGGGTAAAGTATGTGAAATGTTTTTAAAATGTTGGTGTTTTAGCGCACAAAATCTCAGCAAAATGTTTACAATATCTCTGTAAATAATAGCATTTAAAACCTGACGTTAAGCCACTAAATGTTAATAAAAAGTGAAATGGATGAAAGGTTAGTCGATTTTACGTAGAAAAAAGAACAAGTTCTAGAGTTTGGGAATGCATAAATTTTTATTTCAAATCTAAAAATAATCATTTGTTTATATTACTTTCAATAGAATCCAAGTGTACAATAAAATTCTTGCAATAAGTTCAATAAAATAATTCAATTAATAACATGAGTTACCATAGCAACTTTTTCTACCATGCCAAAATGGTGTCCACTTTCAAAAAAACCCACGTCCTATGATTGCGATTTGTCAACCATGATTTATAGCTGATGAAATGGTACAATGTATACTCGTGAAACTTGGGAATAATTCCACTTGTGTTTTGTCCAAAATCAAATAATTTTTCTTGCCTTAAGGCTTAAGAAATTATTTGATTTTGGACAAAGCATGTGTGAAAATATTCCCTAAATTCACTCATCACTATTTGATAAACCATACAAATTCATCAAAATAAGGAATAAAATATATGCAAGGGATTTCATTATTATTAAATAAGTATAAAAATCTGGCTTATGTTACCCCAATTACAAATATAGTTGTTAGAAATGGGCGCGGCTTATCTGCGGGAAGATCTGAAAAAGGCTGCCTCTGGTGGCCAGTTTTCCATCTTTGCATCCAATTTTATGCCTAGTTACATGTACTAAGCTACAAACGTTCCGCTCATATTCTTGTTGTAATACAAAAAAATCTATGGCAAAACTGTGTTTAAGAAACTCCTGTCAACAAATACCAGAAAAAGATCAATCATATGTCCAAGTTGGTAAAAACGATGTTCATTACATTAAAGTGCTAAAATTACATTAAAGACTTTTCCGTTTCAATATTATTGAACAGTGAGTTAACATTTGATGAACAGTGGATGAACTTGACTTCTAAAGACTAGACTTTGGATTTCTTTTGTTTTCTGTCAAAAAACTTTTTTCCGTAAATTTCAGCTGGTAAGGCCAGGGTGCAGCTTACCTCCGGGTTTACAGTTCACCTGCCAGTTCAGTTGGGTAATACTAGCATACTAAAACAAATTAACCACATGGATTACCTGCATAGGTACACCTACTTTTCAAGTTACATCAAACTGTATGAGGTGTGCCACCCGCCAGTTCAGATGAAAAATACTACAAATTAGTATACTATGACAAATTAACTGCATTGTTAGACCGAATTTACAAGTTACATCGAACTGTATGAGGTGCGCCACCCGCCAGTTCCGATGAAAAATACTACAAATTAGTATACTATGACAAATTAACTGCATGGTTAGACCGAATTTACAAGTTACATGGAACTGTATGAGGTGCGCCACCTGCCAGTTCCGATGAAAATTACTACAACATAGTATACTATGACAAATTAACTGTATGGTTAGACCGAATTTACAAGTTACATTGAACTGTATGAGGTGTGCCACCCGCCAGTTCAGATGAAAAATACTACAAATTAGTATACTATGACAAATTAACTGCATGATTAGACCGAATTTACAAGTTACATGGAACTGTATGAGGTGTGCCACCCGCCAGTTCAGATGAAAAATACTACAAATTAGTATACTATGAGAAATTAACTTTATGGTTTGACCGAATTTACAAGTTACATCGAACTGTATGAGGTGTGCCACCCGCCAGTTCAGATGAAAAATACTACAAATTAGTATACTATGACAAATTAAGTGCATGGTTAGACCGAATTTACAAGTTACATCGAACTGTATGAGGTGCACCACCCACCAGTTGCAATGAAAAATACTACAAATTAGTATGCTCTGACTAATTATCTTTAAATCATTGTTGCCACATGCAGATGTGTTTATTAGAAAGATATCACTTGTCTTTGATGTATTTGCCACTGAACGATGACTGACAATTTGCTCAGACCCAAGGGACAGTGAAACCTCTCTTGATTTTTGTCAAAAAACTTACAGTATATGAACAGAGAAGTCACTGATTGTTGCAGTGAATATTTCTCCCTTGTATTCACCCAGTTCAATGTGAGAGCATTCGACTCTTCCATAATTACCTGATGTCTGGAACAAAGTTACTTGACCCAGCTAAAACAGTTTGACCTAATAATGTTCACAAGGTATATCCAAAATGGCAATAAAACCTCTACCCTCCCAAGTTTTGACACAAAGACATCAATTATTAATCACAATTGCATCACAATTTGCAATCAGCACTGTCTGTTTCTTGCATCTCAGGAAATTCCCTCCAAATAAATTTCAATGCTCAATTTCCTTCAGCACTGCATCTTGTGGTTGAAGTACATGAAGGCCCTGGAAAAGAGTCACACCAGTCAATCAATCAATTTATATAATTTCATCATATCATTTTCAAAGAATGTTGTAACAAATCACTTTGCCATTCATAAGCAATGTTCCTGTGTAGGTGAAACTGAATAATGAAGCTAAGTGCTAAAGGAATTATCGCAAGAAACTTGTATGTTACCATGACGAGCTTAAGCCGACAAAAAAATATATGCAAATGAGCTTACGGTGATTTGAAATCACCCTTAGCTAATCCTTAAGTGTAACTCAAGAACTCATTTCGCAAGTTTAGGTGTCGCAGATATCGCATCAGAGTCCGCTTCTGACATCAATTTACGTATGCTTTGAATGTACAAAATTGGTTCTGCCTTCAGATAACAACAGTCCAAAACTGGACTGACTACCCAAGAGAGACAGAACTTATTACAAAATTGGTTCTTCCTTCAGATAACAGTCAAAACTGGACTGACTACTCAAGAGAGACAGAACTCATTAGCGCAAAATAATAATTATTACAAAATTGGTTCTGCCTTCAGATAACAACAGTCCAAACTGGACTGACTATCCAAGAGAGACAGAACTCATTAGCACAAAATAATAGTTATTACAAAATTGGTTCTGCCTTCGGATAACAACAGTCCAAAACTGGACTGACTACCCAAGAGAGACAGAACTCATTAGCACAAAATAATAATTATTACAAAATTGGTTCTGCCTTCAGATAACAACAGTCCAAAGTGGACTGACTATCCAAGAGAGACAGAACTCATTAGCACAAAATAATAGTTATTACAAAATTGGTTCTGCCTTCGGATAACAACAGTCCAAAACTGGACTGACTACCCAAGAGAGACAGAACTCATTAGTACAAAATAATAATTATTACAAAATTGGTTCTGCCTTCAGATAACAACAGTCCAAACTGGACTAACTACCCAAGAGAGACAGAACTCATTAGTACATTTAATAATTATTATTACCAAATTGGTTCTGCCGTCAGATAACAACAGTAAAAAATGGACTGACTACACGAGAGAGACAGAACTCGTTAGGGTAAAATAAAAATGATTAAAAAGAGACTGGTTGTGCCTTTTGATAACAAGTCAAAAACAGACTATCACATACAAGAAATTATTTATAATGCAATCTGTTTTGCAATAATAATCTAATATTATAGATACTTTTAAAGATTACATTGAAACTGATCAATGTTCTTCAGGTCTGGTATCCAGCTAGCAGCCTAAGGCTGTATTCTGTCTATTACATATATGTAGTCTGTTTCAGTCTGACCTCTACTCAAAAACAACAAACAGCACTGTCCTATGCTGAATTTCTCATTGGGCTAGCTCCAGGGCATTGAGGTACACAAGCAACCCCACCGTGACAAGGTATGGACTATGAGGTGGTTGCAAAGTACAAAATGATCAGAAAATCGTCTGGCATTGCACAGAGTAAACTCCCAGGAGTCAATCGCTTTAGTAAAAATTTACAAACTAACAAACAAAACACATGACAAATTATCCTAATGATCTTTTGCTTATTAGCTTGGCTCCACATAACAAGCTAAATTATGCTTCACAAATTATTATTATTATCATTATCATTATTAGGATATGTTGGTCAACTTTGTTTTCCATGCTCGACTGGTTATTTCATATCCAACAAGCCTGAACGCAATAATATTGTTTTATTGAAAATGTCCCCAAAATAGAGAGAAATCTACTGACTTCATTGTGTAACTGTATATTTTCAGCTGACATGTACCCTTTCCATCATTTTGTAGAGCATGGAATATTAGCTCATATACCAGCATGGCAGGGCCAATGAAAACTTCTGAATTGTATTACACAGTGATAAAATTTTTAATATTTATTATGTTTATAGACATCACAAAATTTACATACAGTCTCACTTTGAAAGAGAGCACAAAACAATTTATCTCATTGGTCTCTGTGCAATGTACGTGTATGTAGTGTTTCCATGGTACTTTTAAAAATACAAGAGTTTCCTTAAATAACAGTTACCTACCTTTTAGAAAAGTCCCATTCAAGACAACCTCCACCAGCCCTTTTTAGCTGCCAAAGACCTAATACATTGCCCTGAAACAAAATATGGACATATAACTTCATGACCCGACATAATGGTTATTGTAGGAGCTGTGGAAATTTGACCGGCTGGAATTCCTTGTTGACATCCTGGCTTACAAACTTATATGGAAGCCTGTGACAACATCCCAAAGTGTCCACCATACCAAACTGACCATTTTGTACATGTAATAAAGTCAATAATAATTATTTATTGTTGAATTTTTCATACCTTTTTATTGATAATGTCTGAATTAGTGTTTGAAGGGTACAAGTCAGAACAAATTTTGTATTTCACTCATAAATTTGCTCTTTTTTTGAGGGTACCTGGGCATAAAGCACTCAAAGCTCTAGCTTGTGAGATTTCCCATATCCAATTAAAACAGTGGAGCAATCATGCCAAAAATTGTCTCTTAAAACAAAAGTTTTGAGATATTCGGTGCCCTTGAATTAAATTTGATTTTTGTCAGCCTTTTCAGGTGATCAGTTGTTTCTTTGTTGTACTTACATCCAGTGTATGAAATATGAGAAACATAAAAATCCCAGTGAGTTAATAGATTGTATACAATGTACCTCAGGTATATGCTACCCAAGAGGTTACAAAGTGAAATGGTGACACAGTGAGTTATGGATTGTATACCTCAGGTATATGCTACCCAAGAGGTTACAAAGTGAAATGGTGACACAGTGAGTTAATAGATTGTATACCTCAGGTATATGCTACCCAAGAGGTTACAAAGTGAAATGGTGACACAGTGAGTTATGGATTGTATACCTCAGGTATATGCTACCCAAGAGGTTACAAACTGAAATGGTGACACAGTGAGTTATGGATTGTATACCTCAGGTATATGCTACCCAAGAGGTTACAAAGTGAACTGGTGACACAGTGAGTTACGGATTGTATATCTCAGGTATATGCTACCCAAGAGGTTACAAAGTGAAATGGTGACACAGTGAGTTAAGAATTGTATACCTCAGGTATATGCTACCCAAGAGGTTACAAAGTAAAATGGTGTGACAGTGAGTTAAGGATTGTATACCTCAGGTATATGCTACACAATTAATTATTAATGGCATAGCTGTAAATTTAATTTTGTATACTCTTTCGCATCAACTTTTAGGCCATGCTTTAACTTGCTTTTTCTGTGCACTTAGATCGCTAAGAAGTAATTCCAGGTTTCATCTGAAAGGATTATGATTGTGCATAGACCTCAAAAACCCAACTCCTTCCGCTCACCTCCCAAATACACAAGAATGTCAATTAAAATAGCTACAAGCTTTGTGTACTTACTCCTGTTCCACTTAATTTTGTCAGATTTATCATCATTGTCTGCCACCCTTCATCTGGGATTCTGGCCTCAAAAGAACCCAGTCGGGAAGTCGAAATTTGTGCAAATACTGTTGCAGCACATCTGGAACAATAACCTAGCGATCAAGTCCACAGAACCGCCTTATCTTGGACAATCAAAGAAATTAGATAATTTATATTTTGGTCAAATTGATGGAAATAAGATTTGTCATCAAGATACTTTATTTGGGTGGGATTGACGGAGGTATTGACAATTAATGGGAAACCAAAGCGAGATAATCTCCCAGGCGGTTTCTTCTGAAGTGTAACCGACCTTTCAGTGAAATCTAGTGTCAAAGGAGTAATCTTATTAAGCTCCCAGTCTAAAATTTAGCTTGCTCTGGCTCCTCGTGCATGAGCAAGCAGTGAAGGTACATGAAGTTATACAGGTGACAAGGGAGTAACTACAGAATAACTGGCCACTATTGTGCTCTTGTAGTGGCATCGTTTGAAGAACAAGGCATCTGCAAGTGGCGAATAAGGGGCTGGGTATACAGAGATCCATATATTACATGTAATTCCCTATTCGTTATTATTGTTATTGCCTTAAATGGCCTTAATCAGCCTTAATACAATATAAAGTGAACTTACTAAGGGAGTAGGTCTGCAAAAGTAATGACTGTGCTGAGGCCCTCCTTGGCGTTTCGGGAAACGAGGGAAGATGGCTATTTTGAACTGGGGAACAGAGGAAAAATGACAAAATGTCTTAGGAACAAGGCGACATAAAAAATTTTAGGGAGCAAAAAGCTGGGTACAAGTTTGAAAGTAAATTGGGCGAGGAAAAAAGGAAACAAAACTTTAAAGTTTTAAGCCATTTAAACTTAAATCAGGTTTGTAAGTAAGATGACGACTTACCGAAAACTCCTCCGGCAGTCTTTTGCTTTTCGGATCTTTTGAATCTTCCCGCCCATTCGTAAAATGTAGCTGTTCGGCCAGGCCACCCTTTGTAATATCCAGTCCAGCATTCCGACAATTCCAGTATAGTTCAGTTTTGCACATGTGCATAAGTATCGTCTTTTGTAGTGCCACGTTGTGAGATGTAGTCGGCAAAGTGATAGCTTATGTTATAAAACGGCATTTAAACAGAGAAGACTCGCGGCTGTTACACTGGCGACGAGGATAAACACGTTGAATTACAAGAGAAATCTAGCAAGCGAAGTCTGAAGCCCAGCGAGAGAGGAAAGGAGGCAAAATACTTCAACGCGTGAATCGATCGATCGACAAAACATGTCTCACACGGAACAAGCAGATGCCGGCGCAGCAGCTCCAGTTCAAGTTATCACGGCAACGAGAAATCTAAAATCTCAACCATTTATCCCAGGAGATGACCAGATAGTAAAAGGGAAAGCGTGGGACGACTGGCTTGAAGAAATCGAACGGGAATTCAGATACTTCAAGATTACGGAACCGCTCGACAAGAAAGATGCACTCATCATTTATGGCGGGAAAGAGATCGCTCGCCTGGAGAAAAGTTTACCAACCCCGACAGATGGCGCTAACGAGTACGACAAGTTGAGAAAGAAGCTAAATGACTACTTCAAACCGAAGAAAAATAAACACCACGCGAGATACGTATTCCTCAAAATGAGACCGACACATGACGAAACAACGAACGCGTACGCTGCACGTTTGAGGCAGAAAGCCAATGACTGCGAATTCGAAGCCAATTGCGACGAACGAATCTTGGAACACCTCATCCAAACAACACAGAATCGATCGCTTATACAAAAAGCCATCAACAAGAAATGGGATTTGACACGGTTTTTAACCGATGCTGCTCAAATTGAAGACACATCACTTCAAATAAGCGACATGAAAATTCATCAAGACGTGAAGAAACTTGGGCGACGCTCCGAGAAGTGGCATTCACCCAAGGACAAACAAAGCGGTAAAGGAAAGCAACCCTGTGGATACTGCGGACAAACAGGCACACACGAGGAAGGCAAGAACTGTCCAGCGTATGGAAAAAAATGTATGAAATGTCAAAAGTTCAACCACTTCAGTTCAGTGTGTAAGTCCAAAGGCCCGCACAACAGTAAGAAAGGCAACGACCTAAAACGTGATCACAAGCCACCAGAGAATCCAAGGCACAAGCGCCGTGTAAAGAGAACCACTGAAGGAGAAGATGCCGACAACTCAACAAGTTCCGATGACGAGTTCTTCTGCCAAGCCGTAAGACACCTGAAGCAAGTGAAGAAAATCAAAACCGATGGTGAAGACAGAACCGTATCAGTGAAGATAGAAGATGTTGATGTAAGAGCTGAGCCTGACAGCGGAGCAGAAGTAAATGTCATGGATGAACACCAATTTAAAGCATTGACAAACCGGTCCAGTGTGAAACTTACACTACAACCGAGCAGAGTAAAGTTAAGCACCTTGCAGAGTGAGCTACCCGTGAAAGGAGAGTTTACAGCCACAATAAGGAACCAGACCTGTGGAGCAGTCGTAAGATTTGTTGTGACCAGAGGAAGAATCAACTCCCCACCCCTCATCAGCAAAAGTACCCTTCAAGAGCTGGGTATGTTACAGATCAGAGCAGATGGTTCTTTCGCCGAGACCAATGACTTGAGAATCCAAGAAGAACCACCAGACGTCAAAAGTGTCAAGCGAGATAAAGATCTCAAACCTGGAATAAAAGAAATGACTGATCAATACAGTGACGTATTTAAGGGTATCGGGAAGATTAGAGACATTAAGAATGGAAAAGAGTTCTATGCAAAGTTTAGCATGAGACCAGAAGCAGTGCCCGTAGCTCAAAGACCGAGACCAGTGGCTTACTACCTGCAAGAGCCATTGAAGCAATGGCTGGGCCAATGTGTAGAAGAGGAGATATTCGAAGAAGTTCCTGAAGGCGAGGCAGTCACATGGTGCTCACCGCTGGTTGTTCAACCAAAGCCGAAGTTCAACACTGTAGACAAGGAGAAACTTGAACCGCACATGATCAGGGCCAGTGTGGACCTCAGGGTACCAAACCAATTCATGGAAAGAAATAGGATCACCCAGGGACCTATTGTTGAAGACTTCATGTACAAATTTCATGATTGCACTGTGTTCTCCAAACTTGACATGCGGCAGGGGTACCACCAACTCCTACTCGATCCAGAGTCCAGAAAAATTGCCACTTTTAGCACCCCGTGGGGGAACATGCGACCAAAACGTCTAATCTTTGGAGCAAAAGCCTCGCAAGATCTCTTTGACGAAGCTATCTACCGGATATTTGGAGACATACCAAGATGCCTCAACCAACGGGATGATATCCTGCTAGGAGGAAGGAACATGGAGGAGCACAACAAGACATTGGAAGCAGTCCTGCAGAGAGCAATGGATTTTGGAATCACATTCAATCCTGACAAGTGCCAGTTTGGAGTCGAGGAGATAGAGTTCTACGGACACAAATTCACGAAAGACGGATTAAAGCCAAACCCAGACAAAATCAGAGCTGTCAAAGAAAGCAGTCCACCAAAATCAAAAGAAACGGTGCGAAGTTTCCTTGGCATGACGGGATACCTTTCAAAGTTCATCCCAAGATACGCATCACTAACTGCACCATTGCGAAAGCTAACCCACAAAGATACAAAGTTCAAATGGGGAGCAGAAGAGAATGAAGCATTCGAGAACCTGAAAGCAAGCATAACTAGTGAAAGCACAATGGCATACTTCAACCCAGCTAGACCAATCGTTGTGAGAGTGGAAGCCAGTTTCCATGAAGGGCTCTCAGCCGGATTATTCCAAGAGACAGGTTGTGGTCTCCAGCCAGTTCACCTCATTAGTCGTACCATGACCGACACGGAGAAACGGTACAGCCAGACAGAAAAAGACGCCCTGTCAGTACATTGGGCGAAGAACAGGTTCAGCATTTACCTCCTTGGAGCACCGAAATTCAAGATCATCACTGCCCACAAGCCACTGCTCCCACTGTTTAACAAGGCAGCCATGCGACTCCCACCGAGAATTGAAAAATGGGTGATGGGAATGCAAGATGTCGACTTCGAGCTAATCTATGAGCCTGGAAAAGATGACGCAGACCCCCTTGACTTCCTGTCAAGACACCCATTGCCAGAGAAAGGAAAGGATGCTGTAGAGAGAGTAATCAAATATGTCTTGAAAGCCGAGCATGCTGTCGTTGTAGATCAGATCAAGGAAGAAACTTGCAAAGATACCCAACTTCAAAAACTGTCCGCCAGGATACTGACGGGGGACTGGGAACGTTACAAAAAGGACCCAGCCATTGCACCATTCTATAGTGTGCAGAATGAATTGTATACAGTGGATGGCCTGCTTTTTCGTATGAATCAGATCATCATCCCCAGAAGCCTGCAGAGACAAGTCATTAAGGCTGCACACCACCTCGGACATCTGGGAACGACCAAAACAAAGCAAATGATAAGAGCAAAGTATTGGTTTCCAACCATGAACACCATGATCGAACAGGTCATTGGACAGTGTTACGAATGCCAGGTTACCACAAAGCAGCACAGGCAGGAACCCATCAAAGTCACAGACATACCCAAGAAACCGTGGGACGTCATAGCTGTAGACTTCAGTGGACCATACCCTGATGGCCATTATAATCTAGTAGCCATAGACAAGAGAACAAGATATCCTGAAGTCGCGAAGACCCACTCAACAGCTTTTCAACCAACCAAGGAAAAGCTCAAAACAATGTTTGCCACTCATGACACCCCAAGACAGCTGGAAAGTGACAACGGACCACCGTTTAATTCCAGAGAGTTTGCAGAGTTCGCTAAAACAGAGGGATTCCACCATCATCGAGTCACCCCAGAACATGCACGTGCTAATGGCGAAGCGGAAAGCTTCATGAAACTGCTTAACAAGACAGAGCAGATCACCCACCTTAAAGGCGGGAATAGCAGCATAGCTATTCAAGAAATGCTGACAGGCTACCGCTCAACACCACACCCTGCCACCGGAATAGCACCCTATGAAGCCCTCATGAACAGACAAGTGAGAACCAAATTAGACCATCAAACGAGGGAGAGCAGCGAGAATGCTCGTGACACAGCCATCAATGAGAGGGATGAGAGATACAAAGAGAAGCTCAAACAGAATGCTGAGAACAGGAACACTAAGGCACACAACTTCATTGTAGGAGATCATGTATTGTTGAAGCAAAAGAAGAGGAACAAATGGTCCACAGCATATGAACCAGCTTTCTACACCGTAATCCGAACCGACGGATCAAGCATTGCCGCACGTCGAATCACAGATGGACGGGAAGTGTATCGGGACGCAAACCAGTTCAAGATTGCCAACGCTTTGGTCCAAGACAATGCCAGTGAAGAGTGGGACGACCGGGAAGGAGAACCGACCACAGAGGATTGGAGAGAGAAAATCCTGCTGAATGCCAACCCCCAGTCAGTCCAAGAGGAGATTATCTCCAGCACAGAGGAAATGGTCGAAACCAACAGTAGTGACCAAACGGAACAGAACATACCAACTGAGTCCTCAGCAGCTGTAGCCAGACCAAGGCGTGATCGGAGGCGACCAGACTATCTGAAAGACTATGTTACCTAGACTGTACTAAGCTTATGCTCACTGGACACAGACATTTATATGCCCTGAACATTTTCTGTTTAAGCGTAGAACATTGGACATTTTGGGACATTGTTTTCTAGTTGCGTTTTATTTAAGGAAAAGACCGTCTCTGGAAAAAGGGAGAAATGTAATATCCAGTCCAGCATTCCGACAATTCCAGTATAGTTCAGTTTTGCACATGTGCATAAGTATCGTCTTTTGTAGTGCCACGTTGTGAGATGTAGTCGGCAAAGTGATAGCTTATGTTATTAAACGGCATTTAAACAGAGAAGACTCGCGGTTGTTACACCCTTTGTTCCAAACATTCGTAGAACTCCCTTTGCGTTTTGAAGAAGGTCTCTATTTTTGCCATGAAGTCTTCACCGATTAACCCTTTCGGAGACTGTCTGAAGTTGAATCATGTCACTGGCGTGTATCTTTGTGGCGAATGCTGATTATCTGACCTGAATTGTCGTTGCCTTTTCTTCCGGATTCCGTCGATGTTTACTGGGTTTATTTGGTGGAATGCGTGCCACTTCACCCGCACAAAATGTTAAGGAATCGCAAAGATCCAATTTTGGTCGTCCAACAAGGGAAAAAGAGAGGAAGAGCACATGCATTGATCGCCCGCGCGAAAAACAAACCGATAATTCAAACCGATCTCGTTCTCAGAGTCTTTGCGGCGAGGCAATTCATAATGGCGGACAAAGTTGTTGAATCATGTAATTATTGTGAAATGTCCACAATCCTTCTCTTTGTGCCAACATCCAATCACAACCCGTTGCGAGCCCAGTGCGATTCCTGGGGCGCTTTCATTTTGGGTGGAAAAACCGGGGAGAATTTTCTGCTTTAAAGGTGCAGAGCAAATTTCCTCAATCAAAATATGGAACGGGGGAAAGTGTGTTCCTTTTGAGATTTCCTTTTCTGTTTTTCTCAAGAGACTGGATACTAATCATTTAGAATAACAAATATGGCTGCCGGATTTTCGATCATTACTTCATAAGAAGTAATTCTCACCTGCAGCTACGGGCTATGAAAGCACCCACGTTAATTGACTGAAATCCGCACGATTAATTTGGGCAGCTAAACACCAATGCTATTTTTTTTTTCTTTTTTGAATGAGCATGGTAAAGTCTGCTTACTAGCCTACATTACTTTCTCAATCTCATTCTGTGCTGGGACTCCTATATCACAAAGGCCTTTATTTACATGTTATTTGCATGATTCATCCCAGCAAATTTACATGAAATTTACACAAAAAAAACCATTTTATGGCCGGGTTGTGTCAATTTACATAGATTTTATGGCCTTTGCAATTGTTGTAAACAATTGAAACGATCTAATCTTGTGAGGCACTAAGTATCCGTTTATATGGAGAAAAATTGTCCCGGGAAGAAGGGTTACTCGCTTACCGGAGTTACCCTGGACCAGCCAACTTTTCCTACATTTCCTTATAAAATGCGGTTTAAGTAAACTGTTTACATAAGGGGAAAAAATGGCTCGGCTAGAAGGGAAACCCACCTAGCCGGGTCACCCTTTGTCAACGGTAGGGTCGCCCTCCTGGCCAGGCCAACTTTATTCCATGCAAACACTTTGGCTCGCTCAGTGGAGTCAACTTGGTCGAAGGCAAGATGATAAGAGAATGCACGAGTACTATCTTCCCAGTCTCCTGATGATCGAAACTGAGCCGGGCAGCTCTTGACTCAGGGCAAAAGGTTAGTTCTTTTCTCACATAAACGCTAGCTAAAGACCCGGCTGGGAGGGTGACCATCTTCCGAGAACAACTTTTCTCCATATCAATAGGGCCTAGAACTTGATCCAAGTCGAACAATTAAAACACATACCGATAGGCATTTTATAGGTTGCAACCAACGAACTTTTGATAAGCCGAACTCAGTGCAACATGCATGCAGGGCTAATTCAACAGTTTCCCACATAATTTACTTAGGTAATAAATATTCGACACTCAAAATCATCGTGAACAGGGCATACAGATCCAAAACCATTTGGTAACTTAGACAGGACACGCATGATGATAGAGCGCAATTTACAGACATTTTATGAAACATGACCAAACGGCGTAAAATCTTTGTAAATTTTCGATTTATAGACATTTTTGCAAGATTTTATAAAGTCTGTAAATTTCAAGTATTTCCTCTTGTTGTAGCTCCAATAATTTATAAACATTTTACAGACATTTTATAGAGCTTTACTCAACAAAACTCTTTAAAATATCTGTAAAATAAATTTACAAAGATTTTATATTTATGGGGTTAAGTGTTAAAGTCTGTAAATTTATTATTTACAGACATTTTATGAAGTCTGTAAATGGTCCAAATTTTCCAGTGCAAGAAACATGGGCAAAAGACGAGACATTAACTTTTCAAGGGTACACAGTGTACTCAACCGTTAAAAACACCGTAAGCAGACGAGGCCAAGCAGGGGTATCGGTATTAATTCGAGACTATCATCAAAATTTTGTTCCTCGTATACACAGTGATTCCCCCAACATAATTTGGTGCCGATTACATAAGCAATTGCTTGGACTCCAGGCAGACATTTTCCTGGCTGCAGTTTATCTACCCCCACTACAATCACAACGAAAGGCAGGAGAAGACGTTATCAGTATCTTAGAAAAAGAAATTCATAATTACTCTACCCAAGGCCAAGTTCTTTTACTTGGTGACTTCAATGCGAGAACGGGGACATTAAACGATTTCATTGAAAACGATGCGGATGACTTTTTAACAATTCATAATACCTACAATCGAGACACGGATTGCCCAAAGCGAAACAACGCGGACTACACAATCAACAAAGTAGGAAGAGAAATATTACGATTATGCATAGGAAATAGATTGCGAATTTTGAATGGCAGGTTAACAGGTGATCTCGATGGAAAATACACTTGCTATCAAACTAATGGGGCAAGCACAGTCGATTACGCACTAGCAAGTGAAGACCTTAAAAAGACGATATTAGGATTTCAAGTTCAAGCCTTGACAACCTACTCAGATCATTGTCCTATCAGTCTAAAATTAACTCCCTCCCGCTCTCACATGGTAAAAGACAATGCACCTAGACAACCACTATGCAAAGCGGCACCTACTCAAAAGAACTTTAAAAAGTTTCTTTGGAAGGCAGATTCAAAAGAAAAATTTCTCAGTGCATTATCCAATCCTAATGTTCAAAGATTATTTGATTCCTTCAACTCAGAACACCACGCATCAGTAGACGATGAAATCTCGCAATTTAACCAAATTATCAATTCGGTGGCCAAATCATGCCTAGCAACATCGCGGAAAACATCTAAAACTACCAAAGAAAAGAAACCATGGTACGATCACACCTGCAGACAGTTAAAGAAACAACTGCAACAATTAGTAAAGAAAATTAACCCCAGTTCTCACCAATCACTACGACAAGATTATTTTGTTCTTAAAAAGAAATACAAAAAGCATGTAAAAATTATGCATAAAAGATACAAAAACCAAATAGTAAATGAAATTAATGCTTTACACCCAAAACACAGTCAAGATTTCTGGAGGTATATTAATCAACTTAGAAAAAGCGATGCTGTCGAAGAGGAAACCTCTGTTTCGTCAGAAGATTGGATATGTCATTATCAGAAATTATTATATGATAGCCAGGAACCGCACACCACTTTGGACTTTTCAAATGAAGATATGGACTGGGAAAACGAAAATTCACCGAATAACGACATTTTAGGGCAGCCTATTACGACCAACGAAATCCATGAACAAATATCAAAACTCAAGTTGAAGAAAGCTTCGGGTATGGATTCTATCCTTAACGAAATGATTAAACACGGACGCTATTATCTAATGCCTTCATTAGAAAAACTGTTCAATGATATACTAGACAGTGGAACATTCCCAACCCATTGGAACATAGGTGTTATAAAACCGATATATAAAAGAAAGGGTGATAAGCGGTCTCCAGCAAATTATAGAGGAATCACATTGACGAGCTGTTTAGGAAAACTATTTACATCAATCTTACAATCCAGGCTGAACAAGTTTATCGAACAACATAACATCCTCAATCCAGAACAGTTTGGATTTCGCCCAAATTCCCGAACAACAGATAGTTTATTCATCCTACAGCAACTCATTAATAAGTATACAAAACAACATAAGAAACTTTATGTTGGCTTCATCGATTATGAAAAAGCGTTTGATAGCGTGTGGCAGTCCGGGCTGATCTATAAAATCTACCAATATGGAGTTAAAGGCAAATTCTTTAAAGTCATTAAATCCATGTATTCGTCGATTAAAAGTTGCGTCAAAACTGATGAAAGCTCTATCACAGAAATGTTCTCATGCAACAAAGGAATAAGGCAAGGTGATGGCTTAAGTCCAGTTTTATTTTCATTATTTATGAATGACTGACCGCAATACTTTAGGGACAACCATTGTCCAGGAGTAATGATTGGAAGCCATTCTCTAAATTGCCTCATGTATGCTGATGATTTGTTAGTTTTAAGTCCCTCTCCAGAAGGACTACAGAAATCGATTAACGTCATTAAAAAGCACGCAGAGGAATGGAAGCTGAAGGTGAATACCAACAAATCAAATATCATCATCTTTAGTGGGAACGGTCAAACCAAAAACAAGGAAATTTTCCAATATGGTTCAGAAGCATTACCTATCGTCGACAAACAAACATATTTGGGAATAGAAATGACCTCATCTGGTCGCTATACCTACGCAAGAGACATCCTTAGCAAAAAAGCTTATAAAGTTCTTGCGACAGTGAAACGATTGTTCTCCAATTCGGATACGACCACAATTACAATTAAGAATAAGCTTTTTGATGCCCTTGTCAAACCTATACTACTATATGGATGCGAAATATGGGGACCGGAGCTATTACCATATAAGACCCATTTTGACAAAAGCACTATCGAACAAGTCCATATCAAGTTCTGTAAACAAACACTAAATACCCCATGGTACACAGAGAACATTGCCTGTAGGGCAGAACTTGGACGGTACCCTTTAAGTATAGACATAAAAGCTTCAATATTTAGTTACTCGCTTAGATTACAGCATAAAACAGTCAACCCTCTATTAAAGGAAGCCTTTCATCACGCACAAAGTCACAGCCAATTTTTTGATGTATTAAATAATGACGAAACTATACGAATGCACTCTATAGGCAATACATCAAGCCAACTACACATTAAGAATGCTCGTTCCTCCATAAAGAATCAGCTTAAAAAGGACTACATTCGAAATTGGCTGAAGGCTCGCAACAACACTTCCGAAGACTCTAGAGAGAAATTTACACACAAAGAAGTCAAATTCGACTACCAATTGGAAGACTATCTCAAAACTATCAGAAACCCAGCACATAGAATAAGTATGACAAAATTGCGTCTGGGGGTTCATAGCTTGCGAATACAGACTGGGAAATACGAAAATAGAGGTGCACCAATCCCAGTAGATGGAAGAACGTGTTTAGTCTGCAATAGAGGCTATATAGAAGATGAACGGCACTTCTTGATGTATTGCTCAGGGTACGATAACATTAGAAATGAGCTCCATTCTCTCCTTTCAACACACGATGTTGTTTTCAAAAGCCTTAATGATGAGGATAAAATTAGGTATTTACTTACCCTAGAAAACGAAAGCACTTCAAAGATAATAGGTAAATACACATATTTAATGTTTCAGAAGAGAAAAGACTTCCTAAATGCAAAATAATTAAAATAATAATTTTATACCAATTGTATTACAAGTAATTGTATGATCTTTTTAGTTAATTAGTTATTCAAGTAGATATATATCATCACCTTTATTGTAACGAGACCGATACCTCCCTTTGGAGAGTAAGGCGCAATAAAGATTTACTGTTTACTGTTTACTGTTTACTCACTCACTCACTCACTCACTCACTCACTCGCTCGCTCGCTGACTGACTGACGACTGATTGACTGACAGTAGCCAGGGCTAATCCTTAATATCTGGCTAGAAATTTTCTTCTCACTTTTTCTTCCGGCCGCGCTACAATCATTTGATGAGGGCCAGTCTCTTGCTTCTCAAGTTGCCTCGTTCATGCCCAAAATGAATTCTGGGTAGTTCTGCCATTCCATGACAAGGGAAGACCCCTGATTCTTATTTTGTAGATTTTTCTTATAACTGTTGGGCCACCCAGTCCTGCCGGCAAAATACAGCATCGATTGAAATTTTTAGCTTTGGAAACTTGCCCAAATTGTGTCGGTAGGTCCTGGAATTCGTCCACAGAAAGACAAGAGAGACAATTTCACTCGTGAACCGCTATGTTTACAACAGAGCATTTTAGGCGTCTCAGTGTGCACGACACCATCTCTCGCCTCTGTCTCGAGAATACCAGACACGCACGGCTCTTACGTTACGCTTATGCGCGGCTGTAGAATCAATTAAAATATCAAGTCCTTGTAAAACCCAGCATCTTTTTGGGGTATGCTACGTATCAATCTCGACCCCTGAGCGCATCTATTTTGTGCATGAGAGCTCTGAGAAACCCTGATACAAAGTGTCTTCTCATTGCTCTTCGTAAAGAAGAATGACAAGCATCTCTGATTCGTGCATTCATGTTACCACGAGCAGAGAACAGGCGCCGTAAGGTTCACATGGCCAATTGTTGGCAATAAGAACTCTACGGTGCATGTTCTCCTACACTCAAAATTTTCCAGAGCCCAGGGTCATGCGCAGACATAAGATCCGGTGCTTTGGCGACGAGAGTGGCTACGTATCGGAGAGCCAGAACATTTAGGTATGCGGTGACCGAATATTTGAACAAGAGAGAAAAAATGCAGTACATCCAGACGTGGAGCTGGAGCGTCGTATCAAACGAGTCATCACGGGATTTCGGCCCGTGCGATCGCTTTTGGACGCAGTTGGCCCTCAGCTGCTTTCTGCAGCCGACCTCGCCTCCCGGTACGGCATTGAGGGAGAGATATGTCGGCACCTAAACCATATGTTACAAATCCCACGCCTACTCACAGCTCCAGACCGCCCTTGTCATCACAATAGACCAATTTCAATGCATTAAAATTCAGTCCTAAACAAAAGGCATCATCTAGAGGCTCTGGGGAATAATTATGAGGATTTGTATGAGTTTATTCCCCAGACCCCGGCCTCGAGATGTTACGTTTTGTTTAGGACTGAATTTTAATATATCGCAAGTGGGCTATTTAGCGTAGGATTTCCATCGGTTATATATTCATGGCAAAAGTCATTTTACCTCTCATATGGTAAGCACTGGAATCACGGAATACAAAGTGTACGCCCGCGCCCTGCTAAAGGCAACAGACACACATGCATAGACTTTCTTTCATCTCGAATTTCAGAGCAACTATAAGAGCTACTATCTTAATTCAAGACATTTCATTTACAGCTAAACTACATAGCAAATACGGATACATAACAAAATATAAGATATTTAAGAGGTATTTAGGTGCTTTTTGGTTCCTCTTCATTTCCCTCTATCCGTATTTTTTCCCATGGTTGAGCACCCAGACGAAGCCGCCGGAATCATCGAAGGAAAAGGGCCATAAATTCGCTCCCAAGGATTCGATCGTCTTGAAATTCCACGTAGATCACGAACAATTCCTCCGCTAGCCGTTGATCTTCTTCATTCGAGCCGCTTGTACACGGAGAAGGAATTAAGGGCCGCCAAACTCTGCAAAGTTTAACATTTGCTTGCCTTCAATGGGCATAATGGTGCTCAATCGTGAGTCTTATTGCGGGTCGCTAAGAGATCTTCCAACGGTTTGGTTAACGAGGGTTGTGAATAAAGCCTCATTGGATGGCTCTCGAAGCCACGTTTTCAGAGTTTGGCGGCCCTTAATTCCTTCTATCGTCCGTGATCTACGGACGATATATTTCTACTCTTGCATAACATAGTACAGTACAGATCCTCATATATCGAGCTTGGGCTACCTGTGGTTTCTTCATTGTGAGGGGCACAATGACCAGCTAGTCTTAGTCTTCTCATACGGATTGTTTCACAGACTCTTGGGAGACTCCCGTAGAGTTCCTGATTAGTTATTTGTTGTTGCCTATGCACGTTCAGGGCCTTTCACAGCATTCTAGTGTAGCATCCATTGACAGTTTTACCCAGCTTCTTGGTCATGGTCCACGTTTCACTCCCATAAAGTATCCTCTGCTATCTGGCTTTAGTCGTCTCCATCACGGTCTCGTCCCAGGCGGTATCTAAAAACCTCACGCCCCTTTGCACTTTCTTTCTTCAATTCCCCGCTTAGCTTGATCCTGGCACCTCTTTTCCCTCTCGTCCTCCCGGAGGACTTGCTTGTTTTGCTCATCCGAACTATGTACGCCATCATCTTTTCCTTCTCACTTAAGTGCAAAGTTCTTCCTGCTGGGTCCTGCTCTAGATTTCTACATTGTTTTCACGTCTACTGCCACTTTACTCGGAAGATCCTCCCGAAATATCGATGGTCACATACGTCTAATATCTCTCTATGTGGATTTGTTTTTTGCTTTGTTTCTGCCCCGTACAAAACCACTGATACGTCTAACGGCTTGTGCCTACAAATCTAGATATTGAGGTTAGATTACTGCTACGAAATACCAAACGCTCTATGCCACTTGTTGTTGGTCGTCAACAGCACTGAAGCTATGTCGAAACGTATGGCAGAAACGGCAAGGGTGTATTAATATCACACTTCTCTCCATTTCAGGGATACCTGCAGTTTTTGTCAGCATATCTTTGGGCATCGCGACTGGGATAAACGGAATCAATAGTTTTGTCAACGGCAAATAGTAAGCTTATCATTTTTGTCAGCAAGCTCTTGCCTTAAGAAAGAGCTTTTGTTTGTTTTAACAGATAAGGAACTACTTTTTACTTCTCCTAGAGAATATAAATGGTATGTCCTGCATATCCTGTATATTGATTTGGGGAGTTAAGATGATTGATGACTGAGACATCGTTGCAGTGAAATCAGACATGGCTGATGGCCACTTGAAAAAAAATTCGAGGTTTGATCAGTCGTTGAAGCCTTTATTGTTTCTCAGAATTCTTAATCAGCTGCATAAGTTGATCATTTCCGTTTGCGATGAACTATCTGTCAAAATCGTTTCATTGCTCCTGTCCATAGACCAAGAGTAACCAGTCTCATGAGATAGCAAGATTTAGGGTCAATGAAGTTTTTGTACGAGACATTCGCTGTTAGCTTACTTTTCTAACAACCTTAATTAAGGTGAAACTAACTTAATTAACTGCCTCGTATCGGATTTTCCCTATGACCAACGCGGCTGTGCAGGTGTGTAATTTGAACCACACAAGCCGACTTTTCTTTTTGTTTTTTCCTACTCGTCTCACTCTCGATGAAGGTCAAGTGAGTTGATTGAGGATTTGAATGAATGAGTTGCGAGTAATTGGATCCATGCCTTATACGAAATGGGTTCTGGGATCGCCATGGGGCAAACATTGCACGTTCTTGTGAGAAAATGTATGTCGGAAAGTTATTCGACGTCCAAAAAACGTTTTTAGAGAGATATCAACGCTTTATTCGACACAGTTTTATCAGAAATCGATTTGGGCAATGTTGACACGTAGCAAGTGTAAGTTTTTGTTTGAATAACCGTGAAATGTGAGACACAATTTGCTGATTAACTTCCTTGCTTGCGTAAAATTTATTGTGAAACGGTCTTAAAGTATTACAAAATTAGGAATAAATCTGGAGGAAATGACTCAATAAAGCCTTTTCAGTTTTATTTACGCGTGTATGGCCTGGCTTTTGGCCTATTTCTAAACTGAACAATTCAAATAATATTGTGCGGGGTTGTGACAACGATCGAAGGTACCCAGAGAAGCAAAAGATTCTTCCTCACGTTGGAATGTTTAGATTTTACTCGCCCAGGAATAACAATGATGTTTTGTCGTGCGCTAGAGCTATTAATCGTGACCAATTCAAGGATTCGATGAATACAAAGGTCTGTTGAAATAATTTTGTACGAAGTTACAGAACCTCTGAATGTCCTACACCAACTTTGTACATAAGAGAGTATGCTTGTGGGAGTACTAAAACCAGCTCAAAGACCTGCTCCAAATATCAGATCTACAGAGAACTAATATATGAAGATGACCCTTTTGTATTGGACGAAGTCAGAGTGGAGCTTGACAAGTTTGCTTAGATCCAGTGACTTTACATGTAGGTGGTAGTTTGACAGAAGAAAAGGTTGGCATATCAGATATGAATTCCCAGTGTTATCTAAATCCATCGAAACAGATTCTCCTGTATTCTATTGAAGAGGAGCATTAAAACAGCTGCCACGAGGTAGAAAGAGATTGAAATGGTTTGCTTGAGCAGAATCATCTTACTACATTAAAGTGATTGGACGCTTGCAGCGTTTGTAGCGGCTCGAAAACCGTTGGATTTTTCTCAATCAAACAAGAACTTAACCTATGGAGCAACGATGGCACAGTCGGTTAGTGCGCGGCCTTGGTGCAAGAGGTCCTGAGTTTGATTCCCGGATCTCGCATCCTTGATTCGACTTCCTTCCTTTCCGTGTAGCTAAGTAGCTTTAAATACCCGTAAAACGGAGCACTGATGGAGAGGGGGGAGTAAAATGAGCGCACCGTAGACCTCAGGTTTGTCAGTTGAATTACTGTTACGAGTTATCGACGTTAAATATGGTTGCTTAACTTAACTTAACTTAACTTATGGATTTCCTCATGGTTCTCAACGCTCATTTCATCCCTCCAAAGAGCAATAGCTCTGTAAACAGAATTTCCATCTCCTCTGACAACCACTTCTCTCTTTTGAGGAGGTATATTTCCAGAAGCCATAATTCGCCATAATTCGTCTTATTGATAGAGCCTATAAGATTAACAACACCTGGTTGGGGCTACACGAGGACATTACTAAGCTTATGAAAATCCTAAAAAAGAGTCTTTTCTCTGCCCATTTAATTGAAAGGGTTGTAAGCCGCTACATTACTGGGACCCTAAGTAATCATTGTCCCCAAGGTTCCCTTCCCACTTCACCTATATTTTACTTTGAGCTACCTTAAATAGGCCATTTTTCTGTCGTCACTCAGAAGGAAATTTGGTAACTTTATAAAGCGCTATTGCAATAATTTGGATATCAAGCTAGTTTTCTCCTCCTTTAAGATAGACAACTTGTTTGGCGTGAAACACCCTATCCCTGGCGGGCTTCCTTCACGTGTGGTTTATAAGTTTGCATGTGCGGGCTGTAATGCCTGTTATCAACGATGAAATGATATATAAAATGGATCATATATATGAACTGCGGATATGAAATCAAGTGAAGCTATGATCCTAGCAGTTATGAACGCAATGTTTGCAATTGCGTAAAGAAGCCTGCATTAAAAATTCAGGACGTCAACGGGGTTTGAACCCGTGACCTCGCGATACCGCTGCGACGCTCTAACCAACTGAGCTATGAAGCCACTGACGTTGGGAGTTGGTCATTTGTGGGCTCTAATGTTCCCTTGAGGAATGAATCAACGATGAAAGGATATATGAAATGGATCATATATATGAACTGGGGATATGAAATCAAGTGAAGCTATGATCCTCACAGTTATGAACGCAATTTTTGTGCTTACGGGCTAGCCCGTAATGCACAATGTCATCGTGGTTGAGTGAGTGAGTGAGTGAGTGAGTGAGTGATCGCGTGCATGAATGACTAAACTAATGAGGTCTTTATTTAATTTTAACAACTGATGTCCATTTTCAGTTATTCTGTTTGCGGCCCACCTGTTGCCTTTTCCCCTCTTAATTTTCCTTATGAAAAGAGAAGTTTTAGAGAATTTACGGCAAGATTTCGACAGTCGTATGATAAATTGATTGGCAAACATGTTGGGGAAGCCGGTAGGATTTGAACGGATAAACAGCCTTTGGAGTCAAAATACCCATAAAACCTCTCCAAGGAGCTTTCATGTTGATATTCCTTTAAGATGTCTGATATTTTCGAATTTCGAAACATTTTGTAAAAATCTCATCAGTTGTCATCAAAGGCAGCTTGCTCTCTGACACTTGCCGACGCGATGTGCTTATTTTTGTCACATCGAGATCTCTTATGCCAAAAAATCATAATCAATTGACCATTTGTTTTGTTTTGCTAAAATTGAAAATATAAATTTCGCACAGGTAGTGGTAAACTTCCCGGGCTGGCATACTGAAAAATGCGTAAACAAAGTCATTTTGATAGCTAATTGAAGCATAGGCAGCTCAAGCTCACGTCACTACAGAGACAGCCGTTGAGAATTTATTAAACGAGTTATGAGACTTAATGTGGGAAATAAAATACAGTCGATTATGAAGCCTAAAAAATATTCAGTTTAACGTTCATTCAATAAAATGAATCGAAATGACTCACCTCTGGTGTATTCTTGTGCCTTTTGGAGTTTATTTCACAGTTTCGGAAAGTCCGTGTTTTCAATGTTCTAAGACGAAGTCAACGTTGCACACTAACATTTCGACCGTTGTCAGTTCGGAGGTGGTTTGCGACTCGAAAATCCATCCCAGCCGCGATTTTTTCACGCAAAGCTAAAGCCACATCATTTGCAAACTTCCGTGAATGTTTCGTCATCAAAAATCCCCACGCACTCTGCTGGAAATGAGCATTTTCTGCTTCGATTTTCACGATAGCTGAAGAATTTAACTGCTACTGATTGCCGCACAACACACGGAGCTTGGGTCCGAGGTTAAAATAACTCCACCCGATGAGGTACAGTCATTACAACACGTACCCCATCCCCACAGCGGCTTCTCGTAACCAAAATCGCGGCTGGGATGGATTTTCGAGTCGCAAACCGCCTCTGACCTGATAACGGTCGAAATGTTAGTGTGCAGAGTTGACTTCGTCTTAGAACATTGAAAACACGGACTTCCCGAAACTGTGAAATAAACTCCAAAAGGCACAAGAATACACCAGAGGTGAGTCATTTCGATTCATTTTATTGAATGAACGTTAAACTGAGCATTTTTTAGGCTTCATAGTCGACTGTATTTTATTTCCCATACAAAGTCTTATAACTCGTTTAAATTCTCAACGGCTGTCTCTGTAGTGACGCGAGCTATGCCTGCCTATGGTTGAAGCAAGACGACATTAGAGTGGGTTTTTTTTGGCAAGGTAATGTTTTCGTCGTATAATCAACTTTATACTTTGACAGGTGCCAATAGACGGGATATTCATACTTTTAGCATGTCGAGATCGAGATGTTTAATTAATGCTGAAATTTTGCAGAAATTTAAAATATAAATTCCTGACGGGTAGAAGTAAACTTCATTTTAGATGAAAATTCTTTGTAGACTGAGAGTTGCTGAGATGGTAAAAGAAGTTGAATTTGAAATTTGATAATCTAATTTTGGTAGCTAACTAAAAACCAAGACCAACTAACACCAGAAAGGTCACGACTTTACCTTTAAATAATTTCCCGGGGGAAATATTGTGATTTTCATCCAAGCCAAAACAGGAGGCAGGATATCACAGGAAACTTTTCGAGATTCCCATTTGGGAATTAAATGGGAAATTTCCCCACTCATGGGAAAAAATTGGGACTAGAAATTATTTTTGGGGGAAAATTTTGGGTTTTTATTGGGAAAGAACGTCTACTTTCTTTTTGCATCCCAATATTGGGAATATGATGTGAACGTTTTCCCAAGTTATACCCAAAGCTGGGAACAATATGGGAAAAGTTCCCAATTTATTCCCAATATTGTGAATTATGGGGGAACATTTCCCCAAGTTATTCCCAAAATTGTGATTAGTATGGGAACATTTATCCACGTTATTCCCAGACTTGTGAATAATATGGACAAATTTCCCAAGTTATTCCCAGCATTGTGAATGATATAGAAACCGTTACCCAAGTTATTTCCAGAATTGTGATTAGTATGGGAACATTTATCCACGTTATTCCCAGACTTGTGAATAATATGGAGACATTTCACAAGTTATTCCCAGCATTGTGAATGATATAGAAACCTTCATCCAAGTTATTCCCAGAATTGTGAATAGTATGGGAACATTTATCCAAGTTATTCCCAGAATTGTGAATAATATGGACACATTTCCCAAGTTATTCCCAACAGTGTGAATGATATAGAAACCTTCACCCAAGTTATTCCCAGAATTGTGATTAGTATGGGAACATTTATCCAAGTTATTCCCAGACTTGTGAATAATATGGACACATTTCACGAGTTATTCCCAGCATTGTGAATGATATAGAAACCTTCACCCAAGTTATTCCCAGAATTGTGATTAGTATGGGAACATTTATCCAAGTTATTCCCAGAATTATGAATAATATGGACACATTTCCCAAGTTATTCCCAACATTATGAATGATATAGAAACCTTTACCTAAGTTATTCCCAGAATTATGATTAGTATGGGAACATTTATCCAAGTTATTCTCAGAATTGTGAATAATATGGACACATTTCCCAAGTTATTCCTAGTATTGTGAATGATATAGGAACCACTTTTCCCACGTTATTTCCAGAATTGTGAATAATATGGACACATTCCCCCAAGTTATTCCCAAAATTGTAAATAATAAGGGATTATTTCCCCAATTTAATTCCCAGTAGTGTAACACGGATAAATGAAAATAAAAGCCTTTATTATGATGATTCTATAGATTATAGAAATATCCTCCACGTTTGATCGGCCTTGTTCCAAAAGGAACACGAAGCATCAATGTTAAGAATTACACACTCCATGTCAGCACTTTATCCACTTAATGAATACCAGTATCTTTCCCACTTTGTTTGAGGGTTAATTGGAGGACTTCGCTCGGAATCTTGTTCATTTTTCTTCAATGTTTCCTGCGCCATCTTGTATAACGAGTGAGAGACCAGACTGGAACTAGTGAGCCTTTTTCATTTTGGCCAGCAGTCTCCACGGCAAGCTCTTACCGATTTTGGCGGTAATCGGCGGCTTTATTAACGTTTGTATCAACGCTCACAAATTTGTGGTGATTTTTTTGTTTGTTTTACTCTTTAAATGCTGATCCAAGGCAGGGAAATGCTTACAGGAAGTCAAGTAAAAAGGTAAGCGTTAACTATAAGCGAATAACATTTGATTTGATGCCGTATTGTCTTCAAAATGACGATTTACATGTAGAGTACCTTCAAGCCAATTTTTCTGGCAAGGATACTTAATTTGGCTTTTTAAATGCTATAACCCTGCAATAATTGGTAAACCTTTTAACAAGGAAAATGAGGTTTTGGATCAAATGGTGAAGTAAACGATTTGGTATAAAAGTGCTCATACGGCGAATTAATTCATGTATACGATTGACAAATGATTCGTTCCGGTAAATGCTGTCTCTTTTCAATGCAGAATCAAACATGCCTGAGAAAACTAGGTATTATTGACGTTTGTAAGTAAAGAGAGCTAAATTTGAGTCTACTCTTCACACAATTTAACTGTAATTGATTGAAATGATCACGGATTTAGAGGAATCGTGACTTGCATCATTGAAGTAATTACATGCATATATTTATATTTTAGTTACCATGAAAGAAGAAGAGACACTTCCTGAAGAAATTCTTTGACGGGACAGCAGGAAAAGGTCCTTTACAGCAGAGAAAAATGCTTAGCAGCCAATTCTGTTTCCCCGACCGTTTATGGTTTGATGTATTTAATTGCCTCTCTTGATACTGATTCTTCCTCAGACACCAAGTTACGTCTTAATACCGTGTATGCCAGTGGGGTGATTTTAGTCTTCTGAACAGTTCATTATTTTGCACTGTTCATTGTTGCAATGCCAAAATAATTATGTTAAAGACAGTAAGATAGCATATATTATACTGTATAATAAGGGGTACAGAAGCCAAGCTTAATTAACTACAGTTATTGGCCTATGGACCGTTTTTGTCACGCCATTTGAGATTAATCTCCCATTACCTGTTGGTCATAAACCTGTACCCCATTCTATCAAGACTGTTTCTGTAATCCACCTCCATAGCATTTATGGTGACATGTTTTCAACTGTGATCACAAATCATCATGGCCTGATAATCACATGATTGGGATAGAAACAAAATTATAACAAAGATACTTACAAAATTATAACATAGATACTTGTAACTCCTGGAGGAAAAATGTTATTTAATTTTAAGTGGATTCAGAAACAATATTTTTAATGTAACATGCTACCATATTGTGGGGTGTTCTGTTGATTTAATGCCCAGTTTCTTTAGAAATTCAGGCAAATTGCACTCAAGGTTTTGTAATTTTATAGAGAGACATGCTTCCAGGATGCCTAGTTTTCAATTTCAAGCTGTAAGGCTATAGAGGATTAGATAAGGATTTAAATGAAAGAAACGCAATATTTTTTCTTACGACTCCAAGGCTTAGCTCACCTAAATACATTCCCAATCTAACTGTACGCAGCCCAAGTCATCATTAGGACATTTTCTCGACACAGTCATATTTGAATGTATTTGTAGTCAGCAAGTTCTGAGGAGAAGTCAAGTGGAGGGTCCACATCTAGTGCTGAATCTGGAGGAGGTGATACAGACATTCTGGAAGAAGTAGACGAAGGTGATGATCATGGAAACACCACAGATCTTGAGTTGTGTAGGAGTGAGTCACCAATCCCTTGCAGCCAGCTTTCAGATGTAGCTTTAAGTAACGTACATGCGTCTTGGTCTTTACAGGTTAATCAGACGATTGTAAAAAGAGGTTTAAGTAGAGTTTTGAAAAGAGATGAAATTGTTGAAGTGCTCAAAAACAGGTTTTCAGTGGCACAAAAAAAATAATTGGCCTTTCACCAACCCAACTTATGAGTGTGTTGGCTAAAAAACTTGTAAAACATCGTTACTGCAATGTAAAAGAGGGGGAGATCAAGAATCTGAAAGAGGATATAACTGTTGTTAAGGAAATCGAATTGTAAAGCGTGGCACTAGTGAAAGGTGCATGCATGCATGAGAAATCAGTGCCTTCAGTTCGGATTAACTTGTTTAATTCATATTATACTGTCCTGTTACCTTTAAAAATAAGTACTCCATTACCAAAATGTAAGTTCATTTGCTTATATAGTTGTGAGCTCTGATAGAGCCTTTGTTTTGCATATTTTGTTCTACTAGTTTAAGTACATTTTGATGTTCCGTTGAATATTGAATATATCATTAAACACCGTTGAATTTTTGACATTGTATTTTATCATCAGAATGCTACCATTATCCATTGTAATGAAATACATTCAATCTGATGTAAGAGGTTAAGATTTATATATATGTGCCTGTAATCCTCTCTTTATACAGTAGGTGGATCATATTGAAGTTGATGGGCCGGGGACACTGTAAGTTATTGATGGGACACATACAGTTGCAGCATCAAAGCCCTGTTAAGAGGAGATTGTCACAGCACTTAACCCATGAAGACGGAATCATTAAACCATGTTAAAAGCCCATGGAAGGGAAATTCCAGATAAAAGAGAAATAACTGGGACGTGAAAATGTCATTACAGGAAAATCCCATTATAGGGGGAAAATTGGGCCATAAAAATCCCATCATAGGGGAAATATTGGGACATGAAAATCCCATCATAGGGAAAATATGGGGACATAAAAATCCCATCAGGGAAAATATGGGGACATGAAAATCCCATTAAAGGGAAAATATTGGGCCATGAAAATCCCATTATAGGGGAAATATTGGGACATGAAAATCCCATTATAAGGAAAATATGGGGATATGAAAATCCCATCACAGGGAAAATATTATGACATGAAAATCCCATTATAGGGAAAACATTGCAAAATTCATGTCCCATTAGTGGGTTTGGTATCCTTTTCCCATTTTGGGAAATTCCCAATTGAAACCCATTGAGAACCCAGAAATAACCCTTTTTATTCACAGACTGGGAATCTTAAAAGTTTCCTGTGTATCATGCAAATGAAGATACCTCATGCTATCAAGTGACGTGCTCATAATTTGTTTTCTCTCTTTGTACATCGCCTGTGATACAGAATTATTTGACAAACGTATTAAACCTTGAGCATTACCAGTGCTCCTCTTCAGTGAACAAATAAATAACAAATGTAAAGAAAGGATCAGCGTTGACCTTGATTTTCAAACAGTATCACCTACTGACGCATTCAATTCCATCATGACTCTTTGCACACCTTACTT
>NW_027179473.1:52500-66624 GCF_036669935.1 Montipora foliosa | reverse complement strand
AATTGACTACCGAATTACCCAAAAACAGTGATTGGACCCCTAATTACTGAAGGTGGTAGAAAACAGAAGTCTGTGTCTGAGTCAGACCGTAGAGTGGCGATTCCTACACTTGAATCACTCATTTAATCGAATGTCCACTCAACCATCGCGTACCATGCTCGTCTACTCGGATGTAGTGAGTAGTAACATTGTCGGTGACTCAGAGCATCAGTTGGTCCGGGAAGTGCATTACACCCAGGATGGTTCGGGTGTCGTCTACTTCGAGCCCACCCACATTCAATGGATGTCTATGCGCCCGTGCAGAATTGGATGTGATCGAGGTCAGTGTGGGTGAGAGTACCGGAGACTGGCACGTTTCGCTCCTGGAGGGAGAACCATCATCACCTTTCAGTTCCGTAGGAGACAGAAAACATCGTAGAACTATCGTGACCTTTCAGTTCCGGAGGAGACCACCGTACATATAAAAACGACGTGACACTGTCGGGAGGTCATCATCATCATCATTCATGCGTGGGGGTAGTCTGAAACGGTATCATCCTCCGTACCAGCGTGGAGATGGTGCCACCGAAGAGTGATCAAAATTGCATCGCCCGTCTTGTTGAACGCCATGCAATCGGGACTTCAAGCGGCTGCCAGCGGTCGTTCGTTCAGCGACGTCGGAGGTGTGGTGGGACACTCGTTGAAAACGCGGTTTGAAACGAAAAGCGGGCGCTTTGGTGAAAGCCGGCCTCAAAGCCGGTGGACGGCATGCCTATAAAAAAGCCAAACGACGTGTGACGTCCATCTTTGGACGATGAACCTCCGACCGATGGTCGTGCATTCGCGATTGCGTCGGCAACGTGCCTACCGTCGACGTCAGTCCGCTCCTACCGTTGGTATAAAAGGCAGGATCCCCGTTCAGTACGGTGGTTGGTTGATCCCTCACCTACCGAGACGACGACCTCGACGTAAAAGAAGACGACGACGATCATGAGTCTGGAACTGTTTACCATGCCGTCGACGGACATCACGGTCGATTCGTACCGGATGATACCGTACAGTGCCGCCATGACGGGTATCGTACCTATCACCTTTAACCGTTCCCGGTTTGGACGAATTTATCGATTTGGGACGCAGTTTTTTCGAAATCGAACTGAATTGAATTCGGCGTCGACCAACGGCATCGTGGCGGATGCCAACAGTGCCTCAGATGCCAACAACACCAAGTTTGTGTACGTCACCAACAACCTCGCCCACGGTCTCTTCAAGCAGATCAATCTACGACTGGGTGGTGTGTTGATGAGTGAACAGACGGATACGTACATGTACAAGTCCTTCATCGAAACCATCTTGAATTACAGTCGAGACGAAGGCAGCACTTTGTTGGCCCCTCAAGGTTGGGTGAATTACATGAACGTGGAGGAACAGCTGGGGCCACGGGAGGCGATGATGACATTTCCACCACAGCCGGATGGGCGCACAATAATACGAATGCTCTGAAGACGGCCACCAAACTGTTTTACGGCAACAACAAAGCCACCATGATCATGTATCCTCATCTGGCTGCCATGCGAACGGGACGTTTGTTAGTCCCTCGCGTAGAAATCGTGATGGAACTCTTTTGCAACACCCCGGACTTTTTTCTGTTTGGGACCAAGACCAGTGGCACGGGGGTCAAAAGGTACGTCACGTTGGGTTCAGGGGATATCAAAGTCACCTTTCATCTGTGTCGCGTCAACCTGAACGTCAGTGTGGGTAACGAACTGATGGCCAAGATCGATGTGAAAGGTCAAATGGCCAATTACCCTATGGTCAAAAGTCAAATCCGTACGTTTTCGTTCGATGGCAAGACCACCTTGTGGACGGAAGACCAATTGTTTACAGGTCGTCTTCCCGATCGTCTGGTCGTCGGGCTGCTGGATAGTAAAGCGTTTAATGGGGATTTGGAGTATTACCCGTATGCCTTCCAAGATTTTGGAGTGAAGAGTATCCGTCAACTGGTGGGTGGGGAAGAATATCCCTATCCGACCTTGGAACTGAATGGCACGAATACGCGGAAAGACTGGCTGGGCTATCAACGTCTCTTGGAAACCAGTGGTTCCATGGTGCATCATCGCCCTCACATGATTCAACCAGGAGACTGGGGCTATGGCAAGAATTGTACCTTGTTCACGTTTAACAATGTACCCAATGGCGATGCCGATTCACCGTATCATCGAAATCCCAAACAAAAAGGCAAGCTGCGTCTGGAAATCCGATTTAATGCCGCTCCCGACAAGAACATCACCATTTTGGTGTTTGGTGAATTCGAAGACAGCTTCCAAGCCGGTACCAACGGAACTGTCCTTTATCAAAAGTACGAGTGAAGATGGAATTTGTACCCTTGAGTGATGTCACCTTACGCATCTTGGCCTTGGACGATCCGGTCCTGAAACGTGTCTTTCACGGTGTCCATCCCTCCGACGGACTTCCATCGCGTCCACCCCGTACGACGCGGGCCGCCTACATTGTCAACACGGATCCACGAGGGGAACCGGGTCAACACTGGTTAGGACTTTGGACGGAACAAAATCGGTGTGAAGTCATGGACAGTTACGGACTGCCGATCACGACCTACCATGCACCCGACTTGGAGAGATGGCTCGAAGACGAATGGAATGCGGTGCAATGGAACGACCGGACCCTCCAAGCTTTGAACAGTACCGCTTGCGGTCATTATGCTCTCATGTTTTTGAAAGATAGGGTACGGGGACGCACCATGCACGAGTTTGTGCAAAGATTTTCTCCCCTTGATTTTGTTACCAACGATCGAACTGTGGGTCGACAAGTACGTCGTCAAATAATCAAGGAGTACAATGCGTTACCCTGCCTTCAATGTTGTACACCGCATGAACCGGTTCTTCTACATTAATTTTTTTTTGATAGACCACATGTCTTGTCTTTGTCTTGGGACGGGGAAACACGCTTTTTAAAGGTATAAAATAATGTGCAACGCTGCCGTCGATGAGGTGGGATCATGATACGACAACCCAGTAGTACGATGATCGTCGGTCCGTCGGGGAGTGGAAAGACACAGTTGACCGAGGCGCTCTTGACGGAAGGGAAGGTCTTTGAAAACACGAAACCGTGTCATTACTGTTATGCTGTATGGCAACCGCGTTTCGAACGGATGAAAGGTCGTGGGATCCGATTTCACGAAGGGATTCCCGACATTGATCATCTTCGACAATGGTTCGGAAAAAGTCAAGGTGGGATCCTGGTCTTGGACGATCTCATGGACGAAGGAGGGAATGACAAACGCGTGTTGGATCTGTTCACTCGAGAATCGCACCATCGGAACATTACGGTGTTGTATTTGTGTCAAGACCTATTTCCACCCGGCAAATATGCCAAGACCATCTCCAGGAATGCCCATTATGTCTTCGTGTTCAAGAATCCCAAAGATCAATCGGGATTTCGAGCCTTGACGTTACAAGCCTTTCCCGATCGATGGCGTGACGTTCTTCGTCTCTTCGAAAAGTGTACGCAACGCCCGTACGGGTATATAATGATGAATCTTCATCCCGCTTCAGACGATCGGTACCGACTGTTCAGTTGTGTGACACAATCTGATGGTCCGACCCAAGTGTGGAAACGTGAATGAGTAGCCCAGGATCCCCGTTCGCCCATTGGGATCCCTCTGAATATCGACGTGCCTTGTCAGAGTACCGACGAGCTCCTTCCACACCTTCCAGTCCCGGATCGCCGTTTGACCAGTTTCAATTTGAACGCAATCCCTCTGAATATCAAAGGGAATTGGAAGCGTACCGTCAACAACAACAACGACGGAGAGCCAAAGAACGAACTGCTCGTCGACGTCGAAGACAAGGAGGACGTGCTTTGCATTTGAGTGAACGTCTCGAGATCGCCCAACACATTCCTATAGGAACCCGATCGTTCTCTGAACCCAGGATGACCTCTTCCCCAGCGGGTGTGGGGAGCAGGACACCACGTACGTCCCCGGCCGGTGTGGGGAACACCATTCCCAACATGACTCCAAGAAACAGCCCGGCCGGAGTCGGAACACGAACACCCAACAGGGCGATTCAAGAGTTTTTGGAAACATTGGATCAGGGTCGTGTGCCGACGCCCGACCCCGATGCCTTGTTGACCGAACTGGGACTTGACAATGCGGGAGGATTACAGACCGATACGCTTCTTTCCCAACGACAACTCATGATGCGTTCCCTCTTGGACGGGAGTATCCCCGTCGCTCAGAGAACACAGATTCAAAGAGATTATAGCATCTCCGACCAAGATTTACAAGATTTTACCGCCAGTGGTCCTTCCAACACCACGACAGCCCCTCGTCCCACCACCGGAGGGAAACGTCCGCGTCGACTTCCTCTCCCAGCGTCCTCTCCTGCAGGTTCCCGCCGTCGAGGTAGCGGTGGCGGAGGCGGAGGAGGAGGAGGAGGTCCTCCTGGAGGCGGCGGCGGAGGAGGAGGAGGAGGAGGAGAAGGTTCCCCTGGTGGCGGAGGTTCTCCTGGAGGGAACAGTCGCCGTGGAGGTCGACGGCGTTTGGACCAGGATGGACTTCGACGTCAAATGGATTTGTTATCTCAAGACGCCCGTCAACGGACGGATGGACGTCGTATCCGGAACATTACCCATACGAACACCGTGACCACGGTCTACGAAGACGGTGGCACACCTACCGTCTGACGTACCTCTTCCCGACTCAGTAACCCATAAAAGGACATGCGCACGCTTGGGTGTCCTACAATCATGCCCAAAACCAGACGGCGACGTCGGCGACGACGACCCCCACAACGCGGACGCGGTCTCCTGGCGGTTCTAGGCAAGGCCGCGGCTGCTGGGTACCAATTGGGAAAAGACAAAAGGTACAAAAGGATGGGTGCCAAAGGAGTCACCGGTCATTATGAGGCGCCTAAATATAATTATGGAATGATGAAACGGATTCTCCAACGAAAACCTTGGGCGCGAAAAATGGTGATGGATCGAATGATGCGTGGGGATCCACATCCTTTGAGGGGACTATAAAAGGATAGTCCACATCATTCCATATGTCTACGATGGCACGTCCACGTGGTGGTAGCATTTGGTGGGGCGTGAGACATCAACGGGGCGGCAACCTGATGATGATGATTCCCGCTTCTAAACCCCGGCGAAAAGGACGTCGCCGCCGACGACGACGAAGACGACCAGGGGTACTCCGTGTATAAAAAAGAACGCCCCGGATCTATAGCCCATACCAACATGTCGTGGAGGATGGAACGACAATGGCCGTTTCTACGGAGCGTCTTGAAAGAAGCCAATCATCAAACGCGTCGGGCACGGCCTCAGGCCGCCAATGCCGATCAAATCAATGCCGTTAGTGAATTGGTCATGAACACGATCCGAGGGACCGTTCCTGTCTCGTCCAAAACGGTGGGACGACTTCGACCTTACGAAAAGGTCTTGGGGGACATGTCTCGTCGAAAACATTCTATTAAAAGGAGACGTCAATTGATGATGAATCAGACAGGGGGAGCTCTTTGGAATGGTCTGAACGCCGCTTGTGACGTGATACGACGAAGCAAACGACACGGTTTAAACACGGCCTGTGACATACTAAGACCCAAAAAACGATGAAAGCGTGTCGCCATCAGATTCCTGGATGTGTTCGTGCCCAAATACCCTATCTGGGCACGTTTCTACGAGATCTGACCAGATTGTCGGGAGAGAACCGTTTACGAAAACTTTACTATGCTGTGGATCAGATGATTGAGGCCATCAGTCAATTGGCCCGAGAGATTGTCAAGGGACGTCTCCCTTTGTCCAAGTACACCCTACTCAAGATCACCGAGACCCCACGAGATCGAAGAGTGTTACGGGCCATCAGTCGTTCAAACCATAGCATAAAAGCCCGACGAAGGATGATGCGACGACATTTCGAACGAACCCGATTCTGGCTCGGATTGCACACGGCGTATCATCATTGTGTCAAGGATCATTTGCAACATGGACGATGGTTGGTGTGATAACACGTGGACGTACGGGCTTCGTTCGTTTTGTGCCCTGCAGGATCAGATACGTGGGCTTCGACATCGAGTCCGAGAACAATGCGACATTGTCCGTCAATTGACCGATCAATTACAAGAACGTAATCAGAACTTGGAGCTCGCCGAACAAAAGATGGGGGTCTTGCAAGAACAAGTCTGTGAATTGAATCGACATCTGGAACGCGAACGACACGAGAAACAGGACCTCTACTATAAAACCAGGGAGAGACGCGACGATCTTAGTACCTCACGATGAGTGAGGTAGAGACCATTCCAGGATTTGAAAACAAAGTCTTGATCGATCCTCAACGATTACGTCAACTCGAAAACGTGTACAAGGAACGTCTGACCGAAAACCTTCACTTGACCAAAGCCGCTCGTATCGCTGCCAAACAAGAAGCCGTTCTCATGTCGGATCGAATTCCTCCGGGCATCAAGAAAGCCTTGGCCACCCCTTCAGCCAACGAAAAGAAACGGTGGACCAAAGCCGTCCGACAACCTATTGGGTTGGGGCCGGATGCCGACGACGAACGCGATGCCGAAGCCGATGCCTATGCGCAAGGACCCTTGCACTCCATGTTGACACAATTGGTAAAGAAGAAGAAGAACACGCCCGAGACCACACCCTCGGCACCCCCTAAAGCTAAAAAACGACTTCGATTCATAACTCAACCTAAAGCAGCTCCGCCCAAAAAAAAGTCAAAGAAGAAAAAATCGCCCCCCAAGACACCGGTTCCATCCGTCGATTGGGGACACCTTCCGTTTCAAGGAGATCCCAGGATGATGGGGAATAGTGTGGCCGACTATATGGAGACGACCGCTCAATCGGTCAATAAAAAGATCCGTAAGAAGACAGGTCGCCGTCGTCCTACCGAAACAGATAAATTGAAACGTCCGCCCGGTTGGTTGGATTTCGATAAGAAACTCAAACGACGATTGGATGGCGAGGACTACTAAGAGACGACGACGCCAACGACGACGACGACGTCAACGAGGCGGCAAATTTGACTTGCAGAATGCTCTGGCCAAGACCGGGATCGAGTTTCATTGGCCTGGCTATCAGTACATGGGTCCTGGCACCAAACTGGCCAAACGACTCAAACGAGGTGATCCTGGCATCAATCGTTTGGACAAGATTGCCAAGACCCACGACATGGATTATGCCAAGGCCAGAAACTTACAGGACAAGTGGAAAGCCGACGACAAGATGATTCGGGCTATCAGTAACCTCCCAGGCAAAAAGAAGAAGACGGAGAAAGTGGTCAAGAAAATCATGCAAATGAAACGTAAACTCAAACTTTAATTCAACAATGAACAATTTTCTTCTTAACGAAATTTACGATTGAATATTCTTGTCCGACGACACCAAGGACCGTAAATGTCAATAAAAGGTACAAAATGAAACTGTCCCGTCTTCTGGTTCTTTTTGATTTGTTTTTCCGAGTGCCAAAGGGGTTGTCTCCGATAACGCCAGGCTTCACGGAGGGCATGCGCTGTCGCACAACAATACAATTGACCAAACAACATGACCGCTCTCAAATGACGACGTGCGCGAGGCAATTGGATCTGCAATGAAATGAAAAATGTCCATCAGTCCCTCTTCTCATACGATAGTGACGAAGACGCCATATCTCTGCACATCGCCATGGCATTGTCAACCAGGCTTGAGTAGGACAACAGAATTTTTCATGAAATCCAATCTGGATCGGGCTCCGGATCTGGAACGAAATGGAAAGGATAAGGACCCGCAACGAAATGAAAATGTCCATCCGTTCCTCTTCTCATACGATAGATACGAAAACGCCATATCAGAATACACTCTGTGCTCCGTGCCATCATCAACCAGCCTTGGGTAGGACAACGCATTTGACGGGGGGTCTGGATGAGACGGTACAACTACCTGGGAAAAACAAGTTACAATAAGCAAGAACAGTAAGGAGGTCCCCGACCGTGGTAACGTTCTGTACGTACAACCAAATGTCCCTCGGTACTCTGATACACCCAATGTCCCTCCTCGTTACGGACCATAATCTGTCGACGCCATACAGGCGGATCCAAATAAAAAAGGGCCACACCTCGATCCTCGTCCAATATCTCCTCCTCCAGGTCCTCATCGTAGGGATATATCACGCGTAACTGAAACGATCCGATGCCCGTGATCGGATCCGACCCCATATAATTATAAAATCCGTATCGTGACACGATCGCATCCACAATAGACAGTTTCTGGGCGGTCGTATAACTTTCTCCATCACACTGCACGCAGTAGTACTCTCCGTATCCGTGTATCCTTCGTACGTAATCAGGGGTCTTGGTCAGAATGCACTAAAAAACGAACAAATAACTCCAGTCAACCGTAGCGTTCTCTATGGCACTTCCTACAGTAACGGTCCTCGTATCCGATGTACTCCTCATAATCAGAGGGATAGATCAGAATGCACTGCAAACATAAATAAAGAAAGTCCTGTCAAACGTTCCTCCAGTAACATGAGTCGAACTTCGGGCGTATAGGGACGTCTCTCGTGCACGTGAAACAGACCACTCCACGTACAAAAACATCGGTCGGCACGGACCATGATCTGATTGAAAAAGGATCATCGTGTCAGTTCCCATAAGACGCGCATACTATAATGACCATGGTACGCGAAGGTATAGGATCTCGCGACCGCAGTCGATTTTTCCCTGCGACGCTCATACGTCCCCTGACAAATGTGTTCTTGCGGCGACGTGTGATTGATCCGGTCAAGACAACGCATGCATGTAATGGGTCCAAAAGAACAGCAAGGTGAATCCCAAAGCATAAACCCTTCCCCATTGGCAAACACCATCATGGCCTAAAAGAAATTGATATCAAAATAATCTTCGTTCATGTTCATGTTGTCTTTGACAGATGTCCAGACTCGAAAATAAACAGTCTCTTGTTTGGAGGAATGGGGTCTGCCAGACGAATAAACCGATCCATATTTAGGTAGACTGCACCAAGTCTATGGAACAAAAAAAAAAAGACGTTAACAGGAGAATCGACTATCGGCGACGACGGCGACGACGAATACGCCCATGGACACCGACCGCCCTCCATAACTCCACTACAATGTTCAGCTCTTTTGCCGTCCAACCCCTCTGGGATGAAAAGCGAGTACATCTGTTATGGACACACCAAGTCTAATGAAAAAACGTAAAAAAGAAAATCAGCTATCGACGGTTGTATACCATAACGAGTCCATAAAACGGATCCCAAAAATCCACATCAATCCTCTTCCACAACTCCGCCGTAATGTCCATCTCTTTTTTCGTCCAACCCCGTTGGTATGAATAACGAGTGAACTGGTTTAGACGACACCACATCTAATAATAAAGAGAACGAAACGTAGCAATCAATATCTCGTCCCAATAGAGACCCGTGCCCCTAAGACGAAAGCAATAAGAAGTACAAGATCCGTATCCATAAGAGGTACAACGTTGCTGAACAAAGTCTGGAAAGATTTCCGGGAACCAAGTTTCCTGTCAATCGAAAAAAGCATTACGGTTACCATAAAAGGAAACTCATGAAAAAGAGACCGGCGACCACCCGTATGACAACGACGACGTCCGTAGGAGACTTCCAACCCATCACATCGACAACGAACGAGACATCCGTAACACATGCAATGAAAGGTATTGAGGTCCAATCGTTTCAAACAGTCAATGCATGTGGCGGCGGACTCCGTACAATGCGAACACACCCACTTGATCCAAGACCATCGATCGTCCGACCTCGGTGGATAGCCTTGACGGGTCCTATGTTCCTGCACCACCATCTAAAAAAATCAACGAATCATAGTGAAAATCTCAGCCAAATAACGCCGCCTCCGACGACGTTGCTCCGCCGTTCTCGGAGGTCGTCTCCGCCGCCACATCCAACAACCATTTCTCCATACCCATCTTGACGACCTATCATCCATAAACACTTCCTCAAATTGACAGATCACCTGCAGAAGAGAGAGAGAGAGAGAGACTCAAGTCCAACTATGTCCCTGACACAAATAACACCAGTCCCCCAAATCATGACGACACGGTGGAAATCCATAACCCACATCACAGGTACAAATCAAACATCCCGGATGACGGTAAGATGCATAAGACACCGAACAAGAACAGTCCCACTTTCTACACTTCAGTTCCACATAACTACAACGACATTCCCATTCGACCAAATGATCATCCTTCGCCGACCTAGTGGGCACCATGACCTACGAGAAAACAACGACAATGAGGAGATCGAAGTGGCATACAAAGAAGACCTCTCCGGTAGACGGGCCATCGACACCAACAACAAACGCCCAAACCCTCTCGACGACGAGGAGAACGATACATGCCCGTACAATAACGATACCCTGGACAACTCATCATTCCCAAAAGACAATACCGACATTTCATGAGTCGGCTTCCCGCAGGATTACCCCCCAGGGCAAACCGGCGACACGGTCCACACTCAAAGGCGATAGTCGATTCTCCTACAAACGTCGCCGTCATCTAAAAGATATCAAATAAAATAAACGAATCTATCAGATTCGCTTCGATTTCGACCCAATACAAATAACCGGAACGTACCGTGCCATGTTGACTGCAACGCGGTAGACGGAGTAACTCTTCGTGAATGGGTTTCCAACGTTCCCTCCGGTCCATCTCTCGATCCTTCTCCTCCTCTCGATCTCGAATCTCCAACACATGTCGACGTACTTCGGGAGGCAACAGGTCCCAATACGAAGCCTCGTCTCGGGTCGCCGGGGTCTTTTCCGTGATCTGGCATTCTTTCCGCCAACGTCCATTCTCTTGCTTGACCCACACCTCTTCCTCATCGTTTGGGTCTTGCTCCATCTCCATAGTACGTCTGACCACCGCCATCTCGAGCGCACGTCTCTTCGGATCGGATGCCATGACTTTTCTGAGGCTCCTCACTCGATCGGACTACTTAACAGGAATCGTTCCACCAATCCCCGTTCTCCTAAGGGGTCACATGACTCTCCGGGGGGATACCCCCCCATCCCCCCAGGAGACCTATCTCTCTCCGGATTGGTCCATCTAGGGTACACGTCAAGGTCCTTCAAGGTGATCCTTTCTCTATAAAAGACACACCGTCTTTTTTCAAGCAAACATCTCATCATGGATAGCGATAGTGATAGTGACTTGGCTGAAGCACTCGACGAGTTTGAACAAATAGGAGGTGCCGCTCCAGGACGTTTCGTCTTTGAAAGATTACCTGTGGTGGAACGACGTAGTGTCCGTCTCGGGGTTCGTGAACGCGTCTTTCAACTTCGCCCTCGACAGATTGGAGCTTTCATCCCCCGACAACGTCTGACCGATGCCCTCGTGCAAGGTCTTCGTACCGCTCTAGACGACTTAATCAACGATCAAGACATTCCCGATGGCGACCGAATTTACATCGCTCTAGCCTCCAACCGTATTGCCAATGCCTACAATGGTTGGGGACTGCGGGCCGGAGAATGGCGCGCTCAAGGTCCACGTGTGGATGCCTTACTTGGGAATCTTTCCCACATGCTCAACTCTAACGAACAATTCGAAATGGACGATTCCCTCACCCTCTCCTTCGTTCACGTATGCGGGGCTCCCACAGGTTCCGGTTACAAAAGAAAACATTTACCAGGTCATCAAGCGTCGACGCGTCTCAGAGAATTCAAGCACTGTGTCTTACGTGTTCCACAGGATGACCAAAATCTATGCTGTCCACGCGCCATCGCTCTAGCTCGAGGGGTCCATCAACACCGAGACGATCCCCCACGTCGCCGACAATGGACCCGCTGTCGCGGTAACCATCGTCGCATCACGCGAGCAGCTCAAGAACTTCTAGACGAAGTCCATCTTCCTCCTCAACCCTGTGGTCCCGAACAACTTCAACAACTCGTCACCGCTCCCAGTCTTCAAGACTACACCATTGTGGTCGTGGATGCCAACCGCGCTTATGCTTGTTTTGCTTACGGTCGTGGGGACACGTTGTTAGGACTCTTACACGAAGACGGTCATTACGATGCCTTATCTTCCTTACCCGGTTTCTTCGGCCAAGATTACTTTTGCAGCCAATGTTTCCAAGCCTATCATCATTTAGGTCAGCACGCCTGTCGCAACAATCAAACCAATCATTGCGGAGCCTGCTTACAAGACGGATGCCCTGATCATACCGAGGCCTACCGACAGTACCGCTCGGCTCAGACACCCTGTATCCTCTGTGGACGTTCCTTCTACGGAGACACTTGTCTCCAAACCCATCGGTCCAAGACCCACGCCGGTCAACCCGCGGATCCTCAACATCCCTCTGTCTGTGCCACCCGTCGTCAGTGCAAAGATTGTCGTGGCCTTAAAGAGATCCGAACTCATCGTTGCGGGTATCGGAAATGTTCGTGCTGCCACCAAGACGTCGACGTCCATCACCATCGATGTTTCTTACAAGTCGAAAAGACCCCCACCGAAGAACGACGCTTGAAACGACAGCGACTCTCCTTTCAAAGGATCCTGAGTCAGGGACTGGCACCTCTCTTAGCCAACGAGGCCGCTGGATTGCACGCCTTCCTGGCGGGCGATAACGACGACGACGCCGAAGACGATGACGACGAAGAGGAACCGCCCTTGCACGTTTTCTTCGACATTGAGAGCATGCAAGTCGAGGGACGTCACGTGCCCAATCTAGTGGTGGCCGAGACGGAAGACGACGACGATCCTCCCGTCTCATTCCAAGGAGACAACTGTCTCTTTCACTTCCTGGAATGGTTAGAAACACTGACCGAAAACGGAATGCGACCCCTGACGGTCATCGCTCATAATTTCAAAGGGTATGACAGTTATCCCGTCATCGACGAACTCCATCGGCAAAAGAGAGAACTGGAACAAATCCGAAACGGTGGGAAAGTCCTCCAACTCACCTACCCTCACGAACAGACGACCATACGATTCATCGATTCGCTCTCCTTCTTCCAGATGCCGCTGAGCGATTTCCCCAAGACGTTCGGGCTCACCGAACTCAAGAAAGGACACTTTCCACATATGTTCAATACCCCCGAACATCAAACGTATGTAGGCCGACTTCCCGACAAAGCCTTCTACATGCCCGACGGCATGTCCGTCAAGAAACGTCGCGATTTCGACACCTGGTACGACAACCAAGCGGCACGAGAGGTCGTCTTTGATTTCCAAGTCGAACTTCTAGCATACTGCCAATCGGACGTGAAACTCTTGAAACAAGGATGCCTCACTTTCATGCGGGATTTCCAAGCACGTGCTGAATTCAATCCCTTTGAACAAATGACAGTAGCCTCTGCTTGTAATCGCTACTTGCGTATGCACTGTATGGAAGAAGACTCCATTGCCTCCGAACCCCTCTTAGGATGGCGAGGTCGTGTCAATCATTCCCAGGCCTCCATAGAATGGCTGACTTGGTGCGAACGCAATCTACGACGTCAAGCCTGGCTGACCCTCTCGCCGGAAGAACACGAAGATCACGAAGCCATGGCTCGTGCCTACGGACAATACGACCATGATCATCCCTTACACCGTCAACGTATCCAGCATGCACGGAACGAGGGCGAGTACCACATTCCTGGTACCCGATACACGGTCGACGGATACGATGCCGACACCAAGACCGTCTACGAATTCTACGGCTGCTTCTGGCACGGATGTCGGACCTGTCATCCCCAACGTACCGATGTGCATCCGACGCTGCTCGATCGATCCATGGACGAGGTCCGTGCTCTCGTCGACAAGAAACGCACGTTCCTCATCAGTCGTGGGTACCAATTTGTGGGTATGTGGGAATGCACCTGGAACGCCCTCAAACAAACCAACCAGGACATCATAGACTTTCTAGCCCATCGAAACCTCCAAGCCCCCCTTGAACTACGAGATGCTTTTTACGGGGGTCGGACCAATGCCATACGTCTCTACGCTCACGTCGAGGAAGAGGAAGAGATCCATTACGACGATTACACATCCTTGTATCCTTGGGTCAACAAGTACGGTACCTATCCCTTGGGACATCCCACTTTCCTCTACGAACCCGACACCACCGATCTCTCGCCTTATTTCGGTTTGGCCAAATGTACTGTCCTTC